>NW_010398356.1:0-7913 GCF_000710305.1 Buceros rhinoceros silvestris
AAAATTTTTGGGGAGCACTATCCACACTAGAATGTTTGTTCTTGACTTTTTCAGTCAGGGCAAATGATTATGCAAGGAAGTTTGAGCCTCATCAAAACCAACCAGCAAAAGTTCATACCAAGCACTGGCAATTACAGGTCAGCTGGCTGCATGATTTGCAGAATTCAAAGAAAAAAACCACTGCCCATAATGAATATATTAAAGACAATTAACAAAATCTGATATGCTAAAGACCTAGCAAACGTTATCATCCAGTAAAACTGCACACTCAAATTCAGTATGACAGCCCTGAGAAGGGCAGCCTGGAGATCCGGGTTTGTTAGTCCAATGTTTGTTGCGAAGGTATATGCTGTATGCTGTGACGTGCGTTTCCCTGCTGTTCTCAGGTTTACACACCATCACATAATGATTCATGTGTACTCTAAATTTTAAACTTGCTTTAGATACTGCAGACCCCAGTGTAAATACCATCAGAAAATAATATGCTATGTAATAGTGTAAGAATCCATAACAAAAAACCTGTGAATTTGCTGCAGACTATAAAGTCTGCATTCAGTTATGAAAAGAGATAGAGACAAACACTTGAACGTTTTTACAAATTATGTGCTGCACATTAAATTAACTTAGATTACACAGGGAGTAGGAAAATTAAAACATAATAAACTGCCAAGGTATAAATAATTGAATTCTTACTTCAGACTTCTGATACTTAGACAGTAATGTCCCAGCGCAGGGTGAACATCTCATTCATATATAGTTACGTGCTTATTTTTTAAAATATGTTAGTTAGAAATTTTGGTTATAATGTTTTTAAAACTTGCCAAGAACAGCATTGCCTAATATTTGCTGTATACCTGTGACCAAGTTCTCCCACCTGCCTCACACTGTTTGTCTGACCTGTCACCCGCTGCAATGCCCCAGACATGTAAATACATGAAAATAAGAAGAATGTGACCTATTAAGCTGCAACTTTGCCACTGTAACTTCCCTAGTAACCATCTGGCAGATATGGAATGGTGAAGGTTGACTTTTCTTCATAAATCACTTCCAGCTATTGGAGGGAGCCTAGCCCCAGGTCTTCCTTCACCTGTTGCCAGACCATTTGGGGAATCTTCAGGTTTTACGTGTGTGTTAAAAGATGAGGGAGAGGAAGGAAGAAATAGTATTTGTTTGTCACATCTTAAATGGAGAATTTTAGTCCTAAACTTCTTTTTGAAAGTCCATTCAAGTCTCATAGAGAATTGAATGTTGCTCTGGTCACCTACAACACAAGAATAATAGTAACTAACTTTTGAATTGCTAACCACTTTCTTCAGATTTGTCAATCAGAGCTGTGTTCCTGCACAAGTACCCAGCAGAATTTAATCCAATGCTTGGATCCACAGACGCCGTCTCAAACTCAGACCTAACAAAACTCTACCTACTGGCCAAGAGATGCTTGCAGCTAGTGCCTGACTCCTAGAGGTGTTTCATTCAACATTTGACTCACCAGCCAAATTTTGCATCTGTGTAGGGATGAGACCAGAGGAAGCCAAATTACTACATGTAAGGCCAGATTCAGGAACAGTCTAGTTAGATGAAGTTTAGAAGTTGCCTAACTGAGCTAGCACCACAGGACACAGTATTTGGTCCCAAGGCTGGGGTCCAGACAGTGGTCCCAAGGGTACAGTCTCAGTAGTGGCTAGTGTTAATGCACTTAAATATTCTGTCTTTCTATAATCAGACCAGAAGCTACAAACACATTTAGTAAAAGATGATTATTAGAGATTAATTTGCTGTAATTTTTTCTGCCAAATTAGCAATTAATGTAACTGGAAAGAAATATTTTACAGATCTACAATCAAGCCCAGAAAGAAATTGGAGCTTCAATTGGAGCTTCTAACTATTAATGTATTAAATTATCCTGACATATCTTCAGCTGATTATATCAAGCACTCTTCTAGAATTTGAGAAAGTAGTAATAAATTAAATGATAAATGACTATTGATTATTTTTAACTTGTTATCATCCTCTAGATATTTATATGGATATTGCCAACTGATGCTGAGATATGGTGAACACAGGCAGTGGTTTCAAACAAATACTTAACATCTGCATAATAACTGTATCAGGGTTGCATTTTTTCTCTATGCTCTATTGCTAGGTCACGATGGTCTAAGGTTACTCTTTTTAGGCATATATGTATGTATATGTACATTATAGGAAGTTCTCTTCAGTTACAGAAAGACTGCTAACTGAAATGTTTTTGTTCTTCTGTTCAGGATGTTCAGAGGGAGGTATAGAGGAGGAGGAAGAGAAGAGGAAGGAGGAGGAATACAAGCTCACAGCTTCTCATGTCTCATTGCCACCCCATGCCCCTTTTGAGCACTAGACCCTACGCTGCTATTGCCAAAGGAACTCTTAATTTTTTAAGACAATGAATGCTTAAAATAATTTTTTTTAAAAAGGGACAATGTTTTCACCTTCTCTTTCCTCCTCTTTTCCTTCTGACAGCAACAAAACAAGTGGGTGTAAGAGGCAGCAAGTATGTTCTTTCCCTTAGGTGAGATTTCCCTTGCTTAAAACGGTGTGTAGCTTCTAGGTTTGCCCGTTTCCTTAAAAAAAAAAAAAATAAATCCCCCACATAGAATAAACATAGTCTTTGATCAACACACATGTTAAACAGCACATGCCTGGGTATGCGGTTATATAAGCACCACAAAACAATAGCAAGGACTGTGTTTGTCATTTTTTAAAGATCTAGAAGTCAGAAATGCCATTGCCAACACCTTTTGTAAAGTGTGATTGCAAAAAAGTCCTGAAAATGCTACTTTTGGCATGTAAGTCATGGTGGTAACATTATCCTACACAAAGAGATACTGTTCTAATCAGCAATTTTCTAGGTGCCCAGTGCTTTTGGTTTCCGGGGGATTTTGTTTATCTATGCAAATCTATTATTGACAGTACGTTTTCTTTGATGCAAAAAACTTGGCTAAGATAGATAATACCTTCCTAAGAGAAGCAGCTGAGGGAACTGGGATTGTTGAGCCCGGAGAAAAGGAGGCTGAGGGAAGACCTCATCACTCTCTAGCACTACATGAAAGGAGGCTTTAGTGAGATGGGAGTCAGTCTGTTCTCCCAAGTAACAAGCAATAGGACAAGAGGAAGTGGCCCGAGGTTGCGCCAGGAGAGATTTAGGTTGCATATTATGAAAAATTTCTTCATCAAAAGGGTTGTGAGGCACTGGAACAGGCTGCCCAGGGAAGTGGTGGTGTCCCCATCCCTGGAGGTATTTAAAGGACTTGTAGATGTGGTGCTGAGGGACATGGTTTATCGATGACTTGGCAGTGCTGGGTTAATGGTTGGACCTGATGATCTTAAAGGTCTCTTCCAACCAAAATGATTCTGTGATTCTATGATACCTAGAAAGAAATATTCATAGTAGTACTGTAATTCTAATAGATATATCATTTCTTATTAATTTGCAGCATGATGAATTCAGTCATTTCAGAGCATATAAGTGTTTTATTTGCCATTACAAAATTCCATGTCCTTCCAGATAGGTCCCTGCAGTTTTTTCTCCCAGTTACAGAAATATCCTGGAATGCAGAGAGTAACAGCCAAACTATATAAAAAGACAGCTGCAGACCAGCTGAAAACTGACTTTTGAAAATGGCCAACTACCTGATTCAGTTTTCCTCAGCAAATTTGGCCTGGAAATGCAATCACAAATTTAGGTTCCACAGGTTGGTGGAAAAATACCTTTACATCCTATTTGTCCCAGACTGCCCAGATAATCAACTTTCAATAGGGAGGGAGGCAGAAGCAGATGCAGAACATTACCCTCCCTTGAGAGAGACCTATGCAGGTCCAGGTGGCCGTGTGGCATCAGAATACTTTTGCACCGCAGTGGAGAGCAGCTACAGGTGTCACACCAACAGCAAAGAGATACAGAGCCCTCCTACACAGACATCATTCTACTGTCCTCGGCACAGTCCAAGCACACAGTTTTGGCTCCATTAGGTCTTTGCATATAATCGGCTGAAGGATATAGATGCATGATTACTGGAAATGAAAACGCAGAGGATTCTGAAATAACAGTGAACGAGTTAATTATATTAAAGGATAGGAATTACATATACTGTAACTGAAGAACATGCAGGATGCAGCTGGATTGAGCAGTCTTTCAGTTAAAATGGAAACCATTTATGAAGGTTGAGCTCTAAAATAAAATCTGTTTTGCTGTTGTTAAGAGGAAGCTGGAATGTTAAACCTAACAAGGCTAAGCAACATCAACTGAAATTTGATTTCATGTATATCACGTCAAATTACACATTGCAAATCAGATTTACTATAAGTTTAGTGTTCATGAATCATTTGTGAACAGATTTTCTTTATTTGTACGCATACACCAAATTGCTTCTATGTAAGCGCGTCACAAACTTCAGCGTTGTTTACGAATCGCACATATTGACTATTCATAGCATGTAATTGATCCTTTAGCTCACGAGGCAAAATTTCCATTCTTGAGGGATGATTTAGAATGTCCAAATAAAATAGAGATGAAGTAAAAAGAAAAATATACTTTTGATATATGTGTATGAATACTTGCATCTTCTCAAATTTGTGAAATTTTAGTAAATATTCAGAAACTATGCACATATGAAGACTGGACACAAAAGTGCAAGTAAATACACCATAATTCATTTATTAAGTCACTAATTAAAGACTGCTTTTTAGCTCCAATTACAACAATTTCACAAAAAAATCATGTAGAAGTATTTAAATTTCCCAAAGGAAGGAAAAAAATTGCATCAAATATAATGAGTAGTTTTGGATTAAAAGATAACTGAAATATTACTTAATTCCATGGAGAAAACCGCGTAATAGGAATACTTCATGAAAAAAATGAAAATACACAAGGCAGCAGAATATAACTGAAAAACTTTGGCAAATCAAGAGAAAATTAACTTCACTGCAATCTAAAATAATTTAGGCTCCAAAGCCTACATGATGTACTTCATAGAAATTAAGATATAACCAGCACCTTTTATGAAAAAGGGCAGCCTACTACAGAGAAACTGCAGAGATTAGAGAAAAAGGTGGCAGAAAAACAATTGAACAATGATCTAAGAAAACATGAAAGCAATTCTCTGAGCACAAGGAACTTTATCTGAACCAGAACCTACTGATGATCTGGGAATGTTTAATTTGGATAAAGCTTTTAAGGCAAATCTAAAGAGTAAGTAAGAGTCAAAAATCACCATAAAAGAAGTTTAGTTTTTGCCAGGGAGAAATCCTTCCTTCTTCCCCCGTCAGTCCTCAGTTACAAAGATACATCACCTTAATGATCTTAATCATCAATCACCTTATTCATCAACTATGATGATTATCTGGAATCTTAATTTGAAACCCATGAAAATGAAAGCAATTATTCTACATAACAGTACTGCTTTTCTGGCAATGAGTGATCATCACCTTCAGAAAACATGTGAAAATGTTCTGGCCAGAAGGCGGGAAAAAATTAAGCCAAATGACAAATTGTTAAACAAAAACATTGAGAAAAGAAGATTTTACTGTAAAATTAAAAGAGTGGCAAAGTTTAAGAAGTCTGATTGCTCAGAAAGACATTCCTGCAAAGGTATCCAATTCTACAGAAGAGCTTTAAATATCTTCTGGTTAATGTGTAAAAAACTTGTGGGACAAAATTAAAGACATTTATTTTATTCAGTCGTTGTTGATTTTTTTTTAATAAGTAGACTCAAGGAGCCTATCATCAACACTATATTCTGACTGTTTTCAATACAGAAAGAGAAAAATATATGAAAGAGTGGAATTAATGAAAACTTTGACAAAGTAGCCTGGCTCACAAAATACTATATTGTAATGTCCACAACAGCAAAAATCAAGATTGCAGTAGCTTCTACGAATAAGAGTGTTGTGGATGATGGAGTTAACTCTTTCTAAGGGCTTAGGACAAACTGTTTTTCTGGTCACAGTGGCCTTTTTCCTTCCTAAAGGATATGACCTCAAAGCAATGGTAGACATTCAAAAAGTTTTTGTGAAGAGCATGAAAAATGTACTAACTTCTCATGCAGCATGACATCTTACCTACTGTTATTCATTATTACATTCAGAAACAGGAATAGGAAATAGTAGAGAAAAAAAAAAGAATAGATCCTAACTTCAGTCAAAGTTAGTAAAACACTGTTGTGTTCGATGGTTTGGTTCAATTCAATTCCAGGGGTTTACAGAGCCGCTAACACACTGGGAGGGATAAGAATCAAAAGTAAAAAATGGCATACAGCATAGAGGGAACAGATAATTTTGCAATTGACAGTCTAACCAGAGGAATGAAACAGCCAAGCACCATTTAAAGCAACAAAAATATTTAGGGAACACTGTGCACAGAGGAGGATGTTCAGAGCTTGGTATGTAGCTGATGCACGTAAATAGGAACCAAGCATAAAACCAGGCTTTTCTGTTATCTACAAAACTTACATAACCATTTTTCTTAGATAGAACTACGCAGTTAAACAAAACCAAGATGCTCCATCCTGGCTTAAAGCAGCCCAAACCAAAGGTGTAGAGTCTTCAGATTCTTTAGCTTGTTATTGGCACTGACATTAAAAAATTATTGTTCAAATTTGCACAGATTTTTTAAGGCATATTTAGTTAGTTTTCTATTAATAAGGCACTATTATAACATTGCTATAGCAACCCTAGAGTTATGGTTGAGAAGACATATTCTAAGCCTTTCTACCCAGGTGCTTCTAACTGTTAAAGCTTTTGAAAATGCTTTAAAACGCTCACTGGTTCAGCTTAAACATTTCAAGCCTGTTGTTAACTTAATAGCAAACACTTTAGAAAAGTTTTTTGGGGGGAGAATGTCACACTTGACAAATCACAGTATATAAATACTACGTGTTGCATTAAGAGATATGTTCACATGAGGTAGTATTTAGTGAAAAGGAAATGAAAGGCAAAAGACGTTGATATGATAAGACTGTAAGTTGATACAAAACTAAGTCAATAAATTAAAAAATATTGTATCCTCAAGACCAGTAACGCTGCCCTGAACAGAGATTAACATACTAAGCAGTGCACACAGCAACTCAAAGCGCTATGTAAGCACAAGTTAAGGTTATTTTGGGAATCAGTTTCTCCACTTGTGTGTACAAAACCTTATGCTAACATAGGACCCGATACAGTCATTGGCAGAAATGCAGCAGAGATGAGAAGAAAGCCCATAAGCCTGTCATTGGAACTTTTCCCTTTAACAGGTTGTTTCCACTCAAAAGAGACAACAGTCTTCACCTACAGACCTATACGCAGGGCCAGTGAATCAGCTCTGTAGCTCCTCCTGGCCACCAAGAAGAACCTTGCTTTGGTTCTCTGCCATTCAAGACCTAGACTGCTCTTGGAGGAAGCTAGACCCGTGTGGAGATTTCTTCTATTCCACCAACTATGAAAGGACCCTTTAGGCAAGGTGGAGCACTCTAGAAAGAGCACTGTTTTTCTTTTCTATAAGTGTCACCTTCAGACTGTGAAACAAATTGGACATTTTGTTTGCTGACATGTTTTTATTTCTGGTTAAAAAAAGAAAAATCAAATTTTCTCACAGAAGGCAAATGCTTCATTTTTTTCATTTTTTGACCCAATCCTGAATCATGCTGAGACAATGAGACAATCATGACTGAAATCACAGGAATATATCTCCATCCTGCAGAACAGGATTAAACTACTTCTGATAGATATTTTCCTCTAACAAACACCTTCTCAGAAATCCTCAGTGATTTCTCAATCTCACGAGACAACCTGCCCTATTGTTGTACCACACTAAGGGCTAGGAAGTTTTTCTTGATGCCTAACATAAATCTCTCTTCCTGCAATTTTGCTGAATGTATCTCTTGAAGATAAAGTACAATGTTCAG
>NW_010398356.1:8001-13851 GCF_000710305.1 Buceros rhinoceros silvestris
TCAGCAGGAGATGATGTGTGAATGATGATGTGGTGACTTGTGAAGCTACACCATCACTCCTCAGTGTGCTATTCTCACAGAACAGGCAGCTTATATTTTCACTAGAGATCATTTAGTTGAAAAAGAGACATTCACCTGGGGGAAATAAAAAAAGTACAAATTTAATTGAAATCTAATTTGCTACTACTGATTTTTTTTCCAGTTTTATACAAGATACAATATACAATATTGTATACAACATAATACAAATATACAATCTCAAAAAGGGTTTTTTCATGGAGCGTTTTCTGTTTACATATAAAATAAATTAGATCTTGAAGGAAAAATTGCAACAATCTTTATTTTCACATTTAAACACTTTTTTTTTCCCATATATGCTAAACAGCCTACAGAAAAGTCCCTTATAAGTAGCAGATACATACTAATAGACATTAAAGACCAGAATATTTTCAAACAACTCTTTGAAAAATTCACATGATTCAAGTTCCTTGATTGCTGCAGAACACAGCTCTCGGTTCTCCCCACAAGACAGAGTTCCCAGGATTGGTGCTTGTAGGTTTTACATGCTGGCGAAGTTCATTTCCTAAGGCACTTAGCATGCACAGACTGTACTCAGACATTCCCAAATTGTCTGTCTAAGCAGTCACATGGTTGTCATTCAGGTAACCACCTCGCATATGTTGGTCACGTCATATACTCAATTACAAACATAGGTGTGCCCCAAAAAACAAAGCTGCTCAGTTACTCTGGAGTGTCTGCCCTCAAACTGAAAATCTTTCAGCCCAGGTACTTTAGAAAGTACACTAAAGAAAAGAAATCATCTGTTCTTTTCTGAGAACGTGGGGCCTCCTGCAGGTTAACACCACTTGTAAAAATATTTAACTTTCCTTCCAGGCTCTTCCTCCACTTTTTCAACAGTGTTGTCAGATATAACAGGAATAAAGTAAATCCAGTTTGTGATGTACTCTGCAGGTCGTGTAATACTTGCAGATAAACTCTGTCGCTGAGGTTTCCACAGTCTGAAATTCAGCTCTCTGGTAGTATATCTTAGGGCTGTGGAGTAATGTCTCACACTGGACTGAATGCAGTGAATGGTGGAAGGACTGTGCTGTAAGGAAACATGAACATACTCACCAGAACAGGTCAGCTTTCTTTGGCGAGCAGTAATCATGCAGCAGGCACAGGACTTAAGATCCTGCAAAGATATTGTCAGGTTTCTGGGAAAAGGCACTCCCTAGAAATGTACAACGTGTCTACTTGTGATTTTGGGTGATGCCTGTCCATCTTCACTGCAGGATGCTTCAGCATCTGGCAAAGGAGCTTGTGACATGGTCAAGATTGTATCTGAAGAAGCAAACTTGTATTTTGTTCAGCATTATGCTCAAGTTAGACCAACTTCCTGACACTTCCACATACAACAGAACTTCCAGCAAACAAATAAATTGTCTTTTCCTGCCAAGCACTAGAAAGGGGAGATTTCCATTCTGTCTTCAGGTGTATCTGTTCACTAACAGTTACCCTGCTGCCTGGAATCTAAGAGGTTTGCTTCCCTCTGTAGGCTGGCCCTCTGCAGAATTTGGGTCAATTTCAGAATATCATTATTAAATTGAAATTTTATTAAATTGAAAAGCTTTGTTTTCCAAGTCACTACCTAAAGCAGCTTATTTTCAGACAATATTCTCTCTTTACTTTAGGAACAGCGTTTCTCCTAACCTCAGGGGTAAGTCTCATGACAGTAGAAGGCATAGGAGACTTTCAAACCCCTTGCTGGAAAGATAAGAATGATCACAAATTTCACAGCCTTCGGGGTAAAGCATAACATGTTATTTTACCCACTATATACACAGCTTAAAGCAGCAATGAAGAAAAGAGGAAAGCAGAAAAGGTCAGAATGGAGAGTGAGAAGAGGAAATAAGTTAAAGCCTGTCTGGGGAAAGGAAAGAGCGAATTTAGACTTGTGGCCTGTTGTAATACTGTTATTAATTTTTGAGAGAAGATCATATACTGTGGGAAAGGGCAGCAAAGACTGACAGATGAGACAGATAGCATTGCTACACTCTGACCCCAGCAGTGACAGAACTGTTCAGTGTCTGAGTTTTCTCATCTGTAAAATGAGAATTATTACTTACATTTCAGGGTCCTTAGAAGCATTAATCAGTGCTTATTGTTAGGGTTTGTTGAGACCACCAGTTGGAAATACAAAATAACCTGTGTCTTCTGGGCTGTCTTTTCCATCTCTCTATACGCTGGCCAAATTAATATAAAAACCAAGTACTGTCAATTTAGAGTTTCTAGGAAAATAATTAACTTTAAAAATGAGAGGAAGGAAGGGTTGTTGTGAAACACATCTAATTTTAAAGCAGAGGAGCACTGCTAATGCACTCTCCTGTGCTGTGGTGCTTGTCTCCCCTCTCCCCATTCCCATCAAGCAGAGCCAAGCCTCAGAGACTGCTCAGGCTGCTTGGGGGACTGTTCTCTGGAAGTAAAATTGACATTTCCTTTTGAAGGGAAGAAATCGTTTCTTTACAAGAGCTGAAAATAAGATGCCAAATTTGTCTCTTCCCTCTGTACTTTTCTTAATATCAAGAAAAAGACTATTCAGCAGCTGCTGTCATAGGGAAGGTCAAACTATAGCATTTCTTCTTCTGGAGAAGGTGCAGTAGAGAAGTGGAGAGGTCTCACCTCTGTAGGGGTAGGTGATGTAAACAAAACTGTAGCCCTTGTGCTCCTCTCTTGATGTCTGCCTTTCCACAGTGTGTGATTTGTGTCAGTGTCATGATTCTGAAGAGCATGGTGGGTGTGGGCAGTTATGGACGGGACTGACTTTTACATCATCTTCAGCACTACCCACCACAGTACTCCTATTAGCAAGAGTATCAGAGCTGATGAGATGATCTGGACCTCATTAAGCCAATATCAGGAAAGGATTAGAATTATCTAGTTGCATTTCTAGCTTTTAAATTAACATTAAACCCAGAATAAATTGCTAAATAAAACCAAGACCTTTTCATCCTTAGATCATTAATTTTAATCTTTAAAATTATTCCCATTTTTATAACAGTTTTGAACCAGTTACAGTATCAGTGGCTACATATAATTACTCCTTATTAGTTACTCATTAGCTGTCAAAGAGCTCTGTAACTTCTCTCACCATGACCTCTTCCCCAAGGCAATCCTGGAGCATTAGCCTTCTTTTACTTAAGTTTATTTTCAAATATCTGTGCTGAACAGCTTCTCATTCTTGCAGTTGCAGTACATAACAGCGTTTGCTCCCTTGGCTCCATCTTGGAGAGTATAAATGACATCCTGAGCATCTGATCACTGACATCTCTTACATCACCTGAAATAAAAGATTTTTTTTGAATGAAAAACCTTTTTTTTTGAATGAAACCTTTTGCAGGTTTCATTGCTTGCATCATTCCTCTGTGCTCCCACAACTGATATGCTCCACAGGAGAGTTTTTAAAACTGTTTGTAACAGGCCCAAATGAGCTTTCAGTGGATCACAGGAGCTTTGAAGTTTTAGACTCTTGAAGGAGCAGTGAACTACTTTGACTTCTTGGCAGCCTACATCTGCAGCTGTTATATAAAGCTAGTTTTCACTTCCTTGCCTTGGAAGCACTGAGCAGATGCTGTTTCCTTAGAGAAGCGGAAGGACAAGGTCTCTTCTGAGATGCCCTCCTCTTCCTCCCTCCATAAGTTGCATGAAGATGAATGAATTTGTGCTTGGAAAATAATTTGAGGCAATGTCCTCCAGAGGTACTATATGTTAAGCAGTGTCAATCTTTCCTCCCCAAAAAGCCAGTTTTTACTCTTCATATTCTCATCCATTCTCCTGCTCTCCTCTATTTATTCCTCCCTCTCTTCTCTGGTTTTCTCTTTCAATCTTTCTCTTTCCTGTTTTCATCCCCTTAAGTTCTCATTTGGCAGGTTGGCCACCTACCTCACTGCCTCACTTGACTTTTCATTCTAGATCAGCTCTTCACATTTGAATGCCTGCTTGTCCAGCCTTGTCACCTCTCACTGTAATAAAACAACTGTTCCCTTTTAGTGTTTCCTTCGTCTGGTTTCAGGCCTAGTTTCTTGAGGAAATATGATTTCTCTGATTATACTGCATGAATGCATATATTTATGCTTTAATGTGAATAAAGTATTAAGCCTTTGGCAAAACTTGGAAGAGGGGTAGAGGGATTAAAAGTATCTTTTTATCAAAGAAGGTGGCTACACAGAAGGAGTTTATTTTGTGTTCCTCTGAAAAGAAGGAATTTGCTCTGAAAGCAGTTTGAGCTCATTCTTACTAGACAGTAGAAAATCCTTGCAGAGGACTGTGAGACTCTCGTTGTATTAGTTATTACATTATTAGAGAATATATTGCTAGAGCTTCAGTCTGGGTTTCTCTTCTCTGTGGGGTTTCCAGATGCAAGCACCAATTTTGGCTTTTTACACAGTTGCAACCTTCACATTATTTCTCTCCTGTGTCTATTCTTCGCTGTCCAATAACAAGTGAAGTCATGGTCTATCTTCAATACTATTCAGTGAAAAAACCAATCCGCAACAATGTATAATTCCAACAGAAAGAAGACCTCATGGATTATGATATTCACAGAACCACTGTCACTTGTTTCTAACCTGTGATCTATGTATTGTTTAGATCAGAAATATTTGGGATAGAGATCATCTGCCTTTTCGACCACCATATTGTACTGGAATAGTAAGCAATGGATATAGGCAGAAAAACAGTTCTCATAATTTTAAAATATTTCTGTATGTTTAGTGTGTTTTAAGAAGATTAAAGAAAACGCATTCAGTTGCACTGCCTTTTGACAGAAGTAAATTGATGCTTTTTTAACACATGCTTAGAACATTTCAGCCTAACTTGGTACTATGGAATTCTTAATACAGGTATTTCTCAGAAATACAGAACTTACAAGTGTGAAACAGGGCATAAGAAATAATGAGCAAAGATAGGTAAAAGCATCCCAGTTGAAATCAAAGCAGAAAATAGCTAAATCATTTGAAAAGAGATGAATTACAGGAAAGTAGCTGTGCAGTGTATAAAGATAAGTGACTGTGGTCTACAGCAGAATGGACTCATCCTGCAGTGAGCAAGTCCAGGTCCTATAAAAATGGCAGGGAATCACTCCTGGCCAGAAATATGTAAACAGACAACATCAGAAAACATATTTAAAAATCTGGGTTTTGGAAAGATGATTTTATGCAATTATTCCTGAAGGAATCTTGATGCACCTGTGTAACTCACAGTATTTTATCCTGAATTATATAAGACTACTGAGTGTAGAGAGATATTTTCACACACACATACAGAAGAAACCAAAACCAAGGATATGAAAAAAAATTTGAAATTGTACTTAAGTGGATTTAGTGACAATTAAAAACGAATCAGAGTAAAAATGGGAAAATGTTTGCAACCTGTAACATTTTGCACTGAGATAAGTAACACAGTAGCTGCAGGGGTTTAGTAAATAAATGGTTTTCCTTATTTACTTATTATCTTTTCCCTCACCTGGAATATGTTAAACATGTTTCAGACCTGTCTTGATTTCAAGTATAAATAGGTTTTCAATAGTAACATCATATATCTCTCTTGAAGGTGTGAAGAAAAGGAAGGAACAAAAATGTTTTAACTCCAGTGCACTGTTTTCATGCTTCAGGATACTTGTGTCCCCTAGGTGTCATATAAGCGATAAATGAGCACTTTTGACAGCAAACATATTTCTATAAAACCTTCTTCACAATAAGTGACTAGTGACCAAATTGAATTGCTAACTAGTCTATGACTTTGCAAAACTTCTTGAACACCACAGAATTTAATGAACAGGCTTGTAGGGAA
>NW_010398356.1:13919-24119 GCF_000710305.1 Buceros rhinoceros silvestris
AAAGCCCTGACTAGATCCTAAGACAGGGAACATGCAATGCATTCTGATTCAGTGTGAACTGAGTGATTAATATAGATGTCTACAAATATAACCAGTTTGTTTGTTTATACATAACCACCTCCTTGTAAGCCCCCACCTTCAGTCAGTAGATTTGCTTTTCCTTTGAGGATCCCTTTTCTGTGGAGCGAGCCATGTGAATTGTTCCATGTGGAAAATTAAGCCACAGCATATTACTGTTTTATGATGCTCCTGGTAGACTACAGTGAGAGCTGAATCCCTAGCACTCTTCATTTTAGCCAAGAAACAAAAGTAATGATGATACTGTCACCAATTCAACACCTCCATGAGCAACACAAAAGAACTGTTAAGAATCCGGAAGTGGCTGGTACCACCTGTCATCTTTCTGTGGTGTTGATAGCACTTAGACCAACTATTGTTATTGTGGGAAAAAATGAGAAGGCTCATTTGAAACCATATAAAACCCAAAAGATTCAATTCAGACACATTTACACAGTTTAAACGGTTGATGTCCATGGAGTTCCAATTACACTGCAGCAGGTCTGGATCTGGATACAAGTTACCTGCCAGGAGCTGTTGTAGTGCTGAGGGTTCTCTGCAGCAGTGTGTGTCAGCTGTCTCTCCTGCTTTGTCAGCTTTTGGTGTCACTAAATTGCCAAATTGCCTCGATACAGAAATGTAGTTCTGTTTCTGGGATGTTCCAGCTTCTTTATTTTTCTTAGCTATGTTCACAGTGTTGCATGCTGTTATCATCCCTTTGGACTACTTTAGTACCTTTAGTTGAAGTTTAGCAACTTCAACACCCTTATTAAAAATGAAATTGGGATCACTACAACCGACATTCATCCTACCTTGATGTCTTTGATCCCTTCTATCCCAGACAAACCTACATTAGTCTTTCCTTTGAGGACTCATGTGCAAAGTGAACTCACTGTTCATGATGTAAAAACCTATTTTGGTCTGAATATCTTCCTGTTCCCTAAGTTTGAAATCTTTTCTGGTCTACAACTGAGCAGTGCTGCCCTGCGTATTCTTTTCTATATTTTTCATTCATTGTTTGTCATGTTTAATCAGTATTCAAAGGTATAAAATACAGCAAGTAAGAGCTGTACAAAAAGCACTTAACCAATTAAATGTGGTCATCTCCTCCTGAAGGTAAAAAAGTCAGATGCTGGGATAAACTACTCCCTTAATACGGAAGACACATAATCTTTCTGCTGGTGTCTTTTCCATATGTATTTCTTCTCTGATTATGCCAGAAACAGCTGTGTTTAGGAACCTTTAACCTTAGGAAATGTAAAATCTCTAACTTAATCTAAAATAGGAAATCATCATTTTCTGTCAACAAGTGCTATGAAAGCAGCTGGCTTGAAGGTAGATACATTCAAATGATACTACTACCATTTTAGCATTTGTGGCTGAATAGTAAAGCATACCTTCTCTACTTGCTGTTTTGAACAGCCCAGTGGACTGACTTTGACTAGCTGGCACCATCTGATCTGTTTTTGTTAATGAAGGTCAGGGTGGAGCTGTATGTCAGCCCTGAGGTCAAAATTCAACAGTTCTGGATCTTGCACTCAACAGCACGAGTCTTCTGTTAATAAAGTACAAAAAGAAACAGACATAATCAATTCACCTATAATTATTCAAGAGAATGGTGCATTTATTCACTCTGTAGGGGTTTTTGCATCAATGTGTACTAAAGGATAATGAAGATCTATATATCTGAATACTGTGGAGTGGTAGAGAGGCACTTTATCCTGCTTGCTTCTAATTTTCCTTTTTTTTTTTTTAATGGGAGCAGAACCACAGCTTATCACCTGTTAGCCCTGAGCCTCAGCACAAAAGCTCTTCCTATTTTGCTGGACACTACTTGCATGAACTGTGCTTTTCGATAGTTCAGAATTACCCCATCAATAGTATATTAACTGCTAAGAAACAATGCAAACAAAAGGAGTTGGTTTGCATTTTTAAAATTCTTGTTTCATGTACATGTCTACTTGTTAGGTAGGATTCTATGAAAAGAATTTAGAATTTAGATTTTCAACAACAGAAACTTCAACACCCTTATTAAAAATGAGATTGGGATCATTACATCCTACATTCATCCTATCTTGATGTCTTTGATCCCTTCTATCCCAGACAAACCTACATTAGTCTTTCCTATGAAAGATAACTTTGGGAACGTAAAGACTGACTTTCCTGCCCCTTTGGTACCAGAAACCAACGAAAAATAATGCATATTTAAATAGATTTTTGTTTGCCTCTTGATTTCACGCATTCTGAGCCACTTATCCATGTCACCTAAGTTTAATAGCTATTAATTTGATAAAATGTATCTTAATGTCACTGTATTTCTTCATGGTAATAGGTATCAAACAAGTGTTTCAGCCAAAATTACATTAGCACCATACTATTTCAAAGCTAAGTTTGAGAAAGGTAATTAAATAGAAAAAATGTACTCTGGAGACTTAAAATGTACGTTGCAAAATGTACATTATTCAATGGATATGCTTTAACCAATTCTGACTAACAGAATCATCTTGGTTCTACATCTCCTTTATCCTTGGTTTGATGCCGAGACAGGAAAGTACCACACCAATATGTCAGATATACATACTGGATGTTAGAAGATATCATATGTAAGATACTGATGGGAGTTGCTAGCTTTCCTTTTAAACAATCTGGCCACCTGTTCATGTGTTGGCATTTACACACTTTAAATACCTATGTCCCAGTTCAACACTAAATTAGCTTAATTTGATTCTATTGACCAAGACGTTCCCTATCTTAAAATTTCAACTAGTAGGATTAATACAGTCTACTAGCAAAAACGTTACAATTTAAAATCATCATCAGCCTGACAGCAAAGGCCAAGAGTTCATTCTCACATACAGCTGAAACAGGGACAAAAGTAAGCAGACCTCAGGAATTATGATCTCCATTTAGCTAATTAATTAAAACAACGTAAGGTAACTTAGGAATAAGAATACCCCTGAGAGATTTTTTCATGGCTTTCAAGATCATGGATACAGTACAAAGTAAAGGAATCTTTTGATGTTAGATGAGTGGAAGCAGCTTCACTGGCATATTTTTTTCTGCTGTTTTGAAGTTAGTACCATGCTCTTATCTGTTCTGGCATAGTACAGTCTCCCCTATTTTTATTTAACCAAAAAGCGTTCTTAAAAACATAGTATGTTAATATTCACATTAAATATTAGTGAGGACATAATAAAGCAGTAGTAAAAGATAACTGTTTGAAATTCATGTATGAATAGGCAGTGTTATAGTTAGACCAATCCAGGCTGAGCTGGTGTGAATTAAGCTTGGATTTGCTAGTCGTCCTCACCGTTGCTGTGCAGAACACAGAGGCAGCATTTCCACTCTACTCTGGTTGAAAACACTAAACCACTTTCAACGTGGGCTTTAACTGACACTTTCATTGTGCTAATTATATTCCAAACTTCCACCTCAAGCTCCTGCCCCTCCACACTGTGCCATCCTCATGAATACCATATTCAGTGATATACAAGTGCAGTCATACAACCCTCCTACCTGAAGAGATAGAGTAGGTTAATTTACATATTTATTAAACATTCTAAGTAGAAGCACGCACAGCAGTACCACGTTGCATTGTGAAGGAGGGCTCCAGTGGCAGCTGGGATTACTGCACTGGAAAACACACAACAGTCTGTCTGTTGACATACATGTGAATAAAGGTAGGGAAACAACACAATGGGTATTTAAGAAAAAAGCAACTTGAGAAATAACCGCACTCAGCAGTGCAGCTGTGCTCTGCAGGGGCACAGAGAACATCCTTGATCTCTCATTCTCTGCTGGGAGTGCAGTAGAGACAGCATACGTGGCTGGCCAGGAAGGACACTCATCCATCAGCTGCTACCCAGCCAGCCTAGCAGTAATGAGGGACTCCAGAGGGAGCCTGGTTCAGTTCTCACTTGGAAGGAGGATGTTGCACAAACGTGTAAAATGGAAATGCTCATTACAAAAAGAATTAAAAGCTGAAAGAAGAGTTTATTGTTGAAACCACGGGAGAAGACTAAAATCAGACTGGTCTCACACCTGCTAATGATAACTTCTTTCCTGTGCAAAGATTTCTGGCTGGTGATACTAAAAGAGGTACTTGAAGATAGTTGCATCTTGACATCAGACAGATGGGGGGGCGGGGTGATAAAAAGAACTGTAATACTAAAAGCAGCTCATTTCTAAGTCTGCACCACATTGCCACTCAAATACTTCAGGGAAACCTTTCAACAAGCTCAATGACAAGGACAAACACACAGCCTCCACCTACCCTGCAGGATTCAATGCATTCTTGCCCTTGTGTTTTGCCAGTGTACCTCCAGAGTCTGACTTTCCATCTCAGATGGCTTTAGCTACAATTTTTTAAGAGAGCACCACCCAGGCTGTCCACTTAGATGTGACTGCTCCAACAAGGGAGGTAACAGCAAACATGAGGAAGGTCTTCACCCAGAGCTGTCCTCCCCTCTCAGCCTGCACCACCTCCTTGGAGATCCATTCTTGACAAACATTTGCTCCTGCTGCAACTGCTATGGGAACAACCTCTACTGACCAGGGCACAATGGAGACTGCTGGGAGTGGCAACACCTACTCCTCTTGCAGGGACTGCCCAGCAAGCTCAGGAGTCCAGGCTGTGGAAGATCAGCCCTGCCCAGTTTTTTGCAGTGGTGATTTATCATGATGGGCCCTGACCCATCCCTTTGTGGGAGGTTAAGGCTCCTATAGCAGGAAGGGTGTGGATAAATGCAGGCAGTAATGTTCACAGTCAAAAGGCAAGATGCCACAAACCTGCTCCACAGGAGTCTTTGGTAATTCTGATCTTTATAGCTAAAAAAGGTGTTGTTTCTTTATTGTAGAACAGACATGATAATGGAAAATATGTATGGGCCTTACCCCATAACTGAGTGCATTCAGAAGTGTCGCAGGCTTTCCAGGCAGGCAAATGTAGTGACTCCTCACTAAAGGGTGTGACTACTCACAGGCATTTGTAAGTTTTTCTTTAAATACTGACGGTTCCTTTGTCTTTGATGGGATGTCAGAAACCAGGATTTGAAGAGCCTGTTAAAGGTCTATGTGTCCAATTGCAGATAAGCCAAACAAAGCTGTTTGTGCCAACTGTTGCGAGCCCTAAAGGTGATGAAGGAAATCTTTTACCCTCACCCCAGAGAAACAGGTTAGCCAGACTGAAGCAGTAAGGAGCTGTCCAGGATCCTTTTTTTAAATAACACTCTCATGCCGGACCAAGTAAGTCATGTAAATTTTTTTTTTTTTTTTTAAGGAAACGTTGATCTGCTTGTGAATAATGCCTGCTCCATTTCTTTCAGCTCGGTCAAGTGACTTTGACTTTGTAATTATATTCTCTTCTTTGAGCTGGCATGAATGAGGATATTAGCTCTATCACTGCCAGCCTATTAACTTTCTGATTTTATTCAAACTTCGGTATTTTGGAGCCAAACTTTTTATGGAGCTAAAGCTTTCCAATATAAGAAATCTGTAGACAGCACTGAGATATATGCTTGGGTATAAACACACAAATAATTTAATCCGAGGTGCTTTAGGAGTGGAATATCTCTATTTGTAACAGGTAAATGAGAAGCTTACTAGGCCCTCAGAATAGCAGAATATCATACACTGATAATGACAGCAGTATTTTACTACACCCTGTGTGCAGAAAAGGGGCAGATTCTCAAACTGAAAGATTTCCAAGAATGCTGATCTGACACAGAAGTATCCGCAGAGCCAAGTTTTCCCTAACTTATGACTTACACAGTATACTGTCCAATATATACCACAAAATAGTTTTATGGAGTTTATGAAGTTGCATATAAACCTATCATTCTCACACTTTGCTACAGGTAAAGTATATGCTAGTATTTTCATTTTACTCTACTATAGTCAAACATTCATGATAATGTACTAAAAATCAAGTGTCAAAGCAAGCTGACACTACCGAGATATATATATATATAAAGGATATTTGTTCAATTAAAATTTCAAGGAAAAAAAAAATCTCCGCATGACATGGCTTGCAGATGAATATTCACTGAAGTAATGCTCATTAATAGAGGAAAATACCCTCATGAAGTATAAATTACCATTGTCCAACAGACAGACCAATCCCACTTTTATTTTCTCTAATTAATTTTTCTCACTTTTCCTACTGTTTTCTAAGTAAAATTAAAAAAAAAGAGGTTAAAAGCTGGCTAATACAAGCTGCTTTCAACAGAAAAGTACAGATTTTTTTAAAGCACTGATACTCATTTGACATGCACAGACACTGGATTCATATGAATGACTACAGGAACTCGAAAGGGGCTGGTATGTTTTTTTTTCTTGCATCAATAATCCACAAACAAGAAGAGAATTTGCACAACAGAATACAAGGACTCCATGGGAATACTGAAATAAAAACATTTCCACATGACCTTGTGCTTCAAAAACATGGATTTACCTGTCATGGTTTTTAAGTGCTTAACACTAATCTCCTCATTAAAAACTAGAACCCCACTGTCCAGTTAGTCTTTCAGTGTGTAAGAAAAGGACTGCCAAACACAATGTATACCCTACAGTAGAACTTACTGTTACTTCATAGGATTATGATGAAGATGAATCAGTATCTGTAGTGCTTTAACGTATGTTAAGTATTTTGCCATGAATTTAGCATTCAACACTACAAAGAACCTGGCTAACTAGTTAACTTCTGTATTGCAATGTATTTGGTAAAATTCTCCTCCTGGCTTTAATCAAGCAGATAAGCACCTGGAGAAAGTAAAGACATCCTGAAAACTCCTCTAAGCATCCCGCGTTCCAAGCCCCGTGACAGTGCATTAGAGCAGTCTCAGGACTATTGCTGAGCTACACAGCCTCCAAAAAGTCGTCCCTCAAACAGGAACAACTGAAGCACAGCAGTGTTCTGGCTCTTGCTTTCATCTCTTCCCCCCATCCCCCTCCCCATCCTTCCTCCACCATATTCCCATGCCAGGATTTGTAAGGTGGCAATAGAAAATCAGCAGATGGGCTAAACACCAGCTGACAAAGGGACCAGGAGGTGGTTTCCTAACGGCTGGTTCCTGCCCACTGCCATGCTTGCTTTACTTCTCAGTTTGAGGACAAAAATATTACGTCTTGTGAATTCTTCTTGTGAATTCTTGAGAATACAAATGAATTGAAACATAGTAGGAACATTGTTCTTTAGGGGCTTATTTTCCATTCATAAACCCAAATGAACCTATAGCATCACAATGTAAAAATAATCCTATTTATGGAAGTGATTTTAAGGCACAACAGGATGAGCTGCAATTGCTGACTCTGTAGCAGGTGTCCTGCACTCACTTCTATAAGTCACTACACCTCTTCCTGGCCCAATGTTTTGCCTAATCTACTTTCCTAGCTCTCTCTGTTAAAATTGTTAACTGTCTTGGGAAAAGACATGCTGGATATTTGTACAGGATCTACCTTCCAAGGAGCACTTTTTGCTACTATGACACTAATTACTAATAAAAACACAATCTAAATTTTACCCTGTCTACTCTAAAAAAACAATTTTGTTCCCTTCCTGGCTCTGCAGTTTGTACCCATCTGGCTGTGGTGTTGTAGTAGAGCTCAACAGGTGCTTTAACACCACAGCGAGGTATGGGAACGCACACAGAACAGAAAGATGCATTGCTAGGTGGAGATATATTTACTGTCAGGAAACAATGATTTTGTGATAAAGAAGATGGAGTATACAACTGTAAACATTAAGTAGTATTTTCAATTTAGCTGCTCTTAGTCGTGAAAAATGTATGCTGGCCTTATTTTACCATCTGTACACCCTTAAAACAGTAGGGGCAAGAAGATCAAGCAATGATTTTTCCATCCCTCATAGTTTTCTTGTGAGAAGCAGAAAATGCCTTTCACCCTAGTTCTGGTGCCAGGCATTGAGTTGTTTGCTATCACAGAATTTCATGTCAGATGGAGGAGACTGAACTGTGAATTCCTAAACCTCGAAAAATATTTTCAGACGTCTGTGGTGCCCAAAGCAGCTATTAAACCTCCGCATGGTGACAGTAACCTCATACCTGTGCTCTGACAGAAGAGGGATGGAGATGTACCCAAAAAAGACACTGGGCTTCTGAAAAAACATCACCCACCTCTCGGAGCAGAGCTTGTAAAGCAAAACAAAACAAAAAAACCCAACCCAAACCAAAACAACCCACAAAAGCCAAAGGTAATGGATTGGAGGGAAAAAAAAATGCAGACCTCTACCACTCCTGAGAGCCCAGGACTGTTTGGACAAGTCAGAACGTTCCTTAGCAATGCTCTGCACTTCACAGTACTGGCTGCAGTTTCACAGTCCGAGTACCCAATAAACTGGCAGAGAAAAAGCATTCACGATGGGCACGTCAGTAAAAATTACGCTGAAGTCAAATCACAACGGATATGAAAAGCCAGAGTGATTGTGATATGTAGCTTTATAACAATGGCTATTAAAATCAGCATTTCTCCCTCTCCTTCAGACTGTACCATACCTCTCAGGGCAGGAGTTTTTCTATGGTTGACACATAACAAACATAACCCAAAGAAAATACAACTTTCTAAGAAGAAAGTGTGATCTTTTGAGACCTGATGTCAAATGAATGAATAATCACTCAAATAAACATCTGTTACATCCACACGTTGCTGTAGCAAATCTGTTATAAAAAGGTACAAAAGGCTGCGAAACAATAAAATCTAGGCTAGCTTTTCAATTAGGCTTTCTTTCTTTTCACTTTACATTCTGAAAGCCACAGAAGCCACACGACATATATAGCAGCTGACATGGTGTGCAAACCTCGACCAATCTACTTACTTTCATCCCGTAGATGCACACTCTTTTATTGCTTGCCTTTTTTTTTTACACCTGTTTTAATTTTCATCTGAAATAATTTTAAAATTTAAGCAATCCTGACTTTCAAAGCTCCAGCGAACCTTATCTTGAGCATCATCAACGGGGTGCGGGGCGGAAAGGGAGGAGAAGGCAAAAAAAAGGCTCTCAGTGCTGACTGATAGATTTTTGATATTGCCATGCTTCCCTTTCACTAATTATGCCCAGAATGCTCATCATGCCAGATACTGTTTATGCTAGGAATTTTCTACAGCATACCTCAGGGGCAAATTGCCTGTAGTGGTGATCTGGGAATTCTCTGTAGCCTACTTTAACAAACAAACCTCCACATCACATCATTCAACATTCCCACCAAATCTTGAGCATACTTTTCAACTCAACTAACTTCAGCTGCCTTCAGAGAAGGGTGTTCCCTGACACAAGGATGGTTTATTCCCTTTAGAGCACAATATATGCTCTCCTACACCTTGATCCTTGGAAAGCTAAGAGAACATGGTAGTTTTAAGTCTTAGGCTGTTGACAATGAAAGCCCTTGAGGTGAAAGCCACCGAGGTGAAAGCTCTCATGTTGGACAGCAACGATAGCCTGAGATTTCATGTAAATTGCACAAACATTGACAGCAATTATTAATTCCTTCTCTGCTGAAGCCAGTTATCCACGACCTCATCTCCTTTTCACAGACAGAGTAAACCTTCTTTTATAAGTGGATTTTATTGCCAATACGATCAGGCTCAGTTTGGAATATTTACATTATTTCAATTGGCCAATTGCTTTTACCACTTGGCGTACGGTGTGAAAAGCTGTTGAAGTGCACACCAGAACAATGCATTCATGATGGGCCAGAAAATAAACTAAACCTCCATTCCATACCACCTTCCCGTGACACCTGCCGCAACCGCTATCAATTATCTGCTTTCCTCTTTAAAACATTCAGAATGCAGCAGGCTGGCTGCTCACGGAACAACTCCTCATTCTGTTCTTAATCCTGGACCCTCCTGTTGGGAGTGGTGAGGCTGCAGGATGGGACTCCTGCAGCAGCGGGGGTGCAGCACTGTCATCACCTCACAGACTGCCCCGGCATGCTGGGTCTCCGCGGCCCCAGCGCTTAGCTGGTGGGACAGCCAGGGATGACACACCGCAGAGACACTATGCCAGACACGGGAGTTTCCCAAGTTCCCAGATAGGAAGATGTACCAAGGGTGGAGGGTTTTTTTGGCGGGGAATACCGGAGGGAGGTAATGGCGGGGTGAGAAACCACCAACGGTCCCATTGCTCTG
>NW_010398357.1:0-14742 GCF_000710305.1 Buceros rhinoceros silvestris
TATATATAAAAAAACAATTTTAAAGGCTGAGGAGAGGAATTTCCCTCCCCCCTGAACTAAGCTTTTGCAAATGCAATACATGTGGCACTAATGGATTTCATACTTCAGCACTTCTTTAACCAAACATCACACAGTGAAGAACAGTTGTCATTTAAGCAGCTCTAGTCTGCAACTGTGTAAGTCCTAGATATTAAACCTAGATAAGCCGGTGAAGAGAGTGTGTGAGACATTCCGTAGTCTTAGTGGCATTATTTCATTCATTTTTAAAATTATCTCCATAGGGATGCTGCAAAAGTCCAAGTTACAATTTCAATATACTGTTAGGAGTCCTGTTTATAAAGAATGTAGATACTTAATTTATATACGCAAGCTGATGCTTTTCTTAGATACTTGACTTTTTTTTCCCCTCCCCAGAGCAATGGGGGGAACTTCAGTGTTGTTTAAGAAGCTTACACCTGACATGGGATTTAGCTAGATCAAAATCTTCTGCCATGATCTGTATGGATGTTGAGCAATGATGAAAACTTTCTTTCCAAAAATAGACTTTCCTCATGGGAATTGTCCCATTGGTTTCAACGCGACTATATATGTGAAAGCAGGGAAGGAAGGAGGGTTGTTTTAGTAACAAGTCCTCAGCGATCCAAATTAGTTGCCTTCTACTAGTGTTAATTTATATTTTTAAGTTGCAGTGATTCACACAGCATTGGAACTGGTTGGAAGTTTGTGACGGTGTCTGTTTGGAAGTATAGGGCCTGTTCAAGCAGAGGCTATTAATGCTTGAAATGCTCAGTTCCTCCACTGAATTCAGAGGACAGAAATGAGCACGTGCTTGTGTTAGTCTTTTTGGTGGATTGCGGAGGAAGTAGTTACACGTGACTTTAGAAAGATTTTACATATTCTGCTATGCCTCTGCCTCTCACAAAGACTTCTTCAAACCACTTCCAGTGTAACCTTTCCACCCTCTATGAATTGTAGACAAAAGTAGGTTTCAGAATAGCTGCCCCAAGAGGATTTCAAACCAAAATCATGGCGCTTCCCATGGTGCGTGCTGACCTTCACCCTACTTTGCTTGATGTAGTGTTTTTAGTCTAGGGTTTACACAGTGTTACCCATAATTGGAATCGACACTAGAAAACCACAGAAGGCAGCTCACTTAATCTGAGTTTTGTTGTGAAGCTGAAAACAGTTCTGTCTGAATTCTCGGTAGATTTTCTGGCAGGAAGCATCTTGGCATTTTCAGGTGAAATTTGTTCAGAAGGACCTTAAAGAAAGGGTCTTGCTTTGATCCATCCCTTACAGAAGTCAGTGAGAGAGACACCGTTGATTACAATGAGTGCTGGTAAGCTGCCGCATTCAGAGCTACATGTACCTTCCCCTTCTGGACAATTGCTTTTCCCGAATAGCAGTCCAAGGAGAGACTGATGTTGACTGACCAGGGAAGACAGATGGTGGTAAGAGGGAGCTCCTCCCAAAGAGCAACTGGACAAGTAGGGAGTAGATCACATGATGACTGCTCTGCTTTGTTACTGCCCATGTGTTAAACTGATGGGTGTAAATAAGTAAGCTGTGTGCTGAATTAGAAGAAATAAAGAGAGAACAGACTTCACAGATAAAGTTGACTGTAGGGCTCATCATTCTGTAACGTTTTGGTCTTGAAGCACTCTTTGTGCTCAGATGCTTTTACGGCTATAAATAAAGTCTATCAATATATCCAGGGGGAGAGAAAAATCTTGCATAACACTTAACTATCTGTACTTCTGCCCTGTTGCTTTCTTTGAATTGTTTCCATTGTGTGATAGTAATACAATTTAAATTGCCTCAAATCTTATATACCAGGGTCAGACTGCTAATGCCACGGACCCTATGAGTCCTACACTATTTCAATAGGCTTTTCTAGCTGAATTGTCAGCCAGACCCTATACCAGAGTCAGTTCCTCTGCTGTGGAAATCCCACAGTGTGGCCCTGAGTGATAATTGAACCAGATGGATGCTAAATATGGCAATGAGAATGGGACATAATAGTTCAGATTTGGCTCTACTGTCTTTCAGAGTAACTAGGTTGCTTGCAACTGTCGTGAGGGCTAGTACCCCAGAGCCAAGACCACTCCACCCAAAATGCTAGTCAGCAAGCCAACAAAAACCTAGGCCAAGAAGTGCATGGGGCTTCTGTGATCTCTTAACAACAACAAAAAGGCAAAGCAAGAGACTGGTAGTCAAGTGCCTGTTCCTGATGGGAATGGGGGGTAGGACAGCAATGGGGGGAAGGTATTAGAGTTGTCTTCTGCTTGCCCCACTTGCAGAGGCTATCAGATAAAGCTCTGACTTGGGCATCTGACAGCAAAATACTTTCTCAGGCAAAAAGCCACTCTTCCCATGAACTTAAGGTACACTGAGATCTTGAGTTACTCCAGGCTATTAAGGAAACTATCTAGTGCATGGTCAAAAAGTTTGTACGCCCCCAATACACTGAAGTCAGCGCAAAATGTCCTTAGCAGGATTAGCAGATACACTCTACCTCCCACTCCCCCAACACCCAAACTTGTCTCTGCTTTTCTTTTTCCACCCAGCCTGCCAAGCTCAGGGTTTCTTTTTCAGAAATGTTTTTTTTTTACTCTGGAAAAAGTTGATATAAAGGGGGAAAATAATTTTCTTTATCCTTTAATCCTTTATTCTCTGTGCTTTTAAAAGTTTACTTCCTACAGTTGGCCATCTTGAGCTTCTGCTTCTCTGCTGTGTCAAGACTTGCTTAAGCTTCTAGGTTTTTTAGGCTTGACCAAGCATTGACAGCGCTATCACAGGAGCTAATGCTAGAGTCTGCCAGTTTGATGGATTAAGTAAACTTATTGAAATCTCTTTTTCTTTAATACTAAAAGATGCCAAGGGCTGTTTGCTATTCTTGTGCTTAGTGTGAAACACCCACTGACATTAATGGGAGTCCCATGTGTGGAATTAGAGTAGAACATGGCCCTTAATATTTAAAAGACTTGTCAACATTATGCATCAAGTAATCTGGAGGTGTGTTGTGATGTTGCTTTGCTCTGCAGAGGCTGTTCTCCTTATTCACCCCCTGCCTTTTAACCACACTGCACAGCTGCTAGCAAGTGTCACTTTTTTCCCCTTCTAAAAGTATTTAAAAACACTGTTCCCTTTTTGTGCCATCTGCCTGCTCTGCTTGGACAATAAAATATTCTTGAGCTCTTTCAGTCTGTTTTACAAAGTCTTGTTTTCCGACTTGTTTTTGCAACTGCTCTGTGGAGGAAGAGGAGACAAAGCTTAACAGAGAAGCCATTTCCAATGGCTTTTATATTCTTCTTGGTGCTTGAACAAAATGCCTAGTCTTTTGCACTCTCCCTGCTTTAATTCTCTGCTTGTTCTCCAGTTGTACCTTGCTCTAATGCAGTGGTGGTATGCTGAGTACCTCAGGAAAATGATATTATTTATGTTACAGAATGTTCACCACCAGTTCCATTCCTATTTCAAATGCATACCTTGCTTATTTTGTTAGAAGTAGGGCTGCAGCACAGTGGAGCTACCAAATTGGCATGGATGGCCTGGGTAAGGCAGTGCTTTTTGTTTAGTCAGCTGCAAAGCTGGCTTCTTTATCTTCATGGAAAGACAGAGTTTCCCTGCCCAATCTCTTGCTCTTCCTCAGTCATGGCTCTTGAAATTCTTCACCTTTACCTGGGAGTAGCTGCTTGTAGCCATGAAAGAGGTCCTACTTGGCTTTTTGGCAGGAAAGGTGGAGCTGGTGACATAATTGCAAATCCTTCTTGAATATTTTGGTTAAAATGCAAGAAGGCTAGGGAAGAAATGAATGGAGGTTGGCAAAAAGAGGCATAGGAAACTCTGTGTTTTGAAGATAGTTTTGACAATTGACTGAACAAGACCAAGATGGTTACTCCCAGTCTCAAATGCTTATGAACATGGCATTCATTTACTGTTATCTAAGCCTTTCACAAATGTGGCTAGTGAGTTTGCTCATTGTGAAGTGTTGTGGAAGTTCAGACAGTTCTATTTTAATAAGAATGTTATTTCTTGTGAAGACCTAAGAATGCTGCCTAAATCTGCCTCTACTTATGTCAGTGACGTGGATCAGGTCCTAGATGTTCATCTGCATTAATCAGTCCTCAATGTGTCTAAACATCTTCATGCAGAAGGCTGCTGAAGTCTGTGAACAGTGTGTGTGTTTTACAGTGGTGTGGCCTACAGATTGCATTTTTGCAGAGCAGTTCCCGTGGATTTTTTAAAGGTATTGTCCCAGAGGACCAGCCTGCTATGCTTCAATTTTTTTCAATTTCTGGAATTTCCAAACCAGATCCCTTGTGTAAGCAACTGAGAGATGGGTCAAGTGCATCCACTCAGAAGTGGCCTAGGTATTTGGTTCTGAGAACATACATAGGCTTCAGTATTTAATACATTTTTCTTGGTATGTTTGCTGGCTTGAGCATGTTAATGGTTAGTTAGCTGAACCTGAGGGTGGCTGCAGGAGGAGGATGGTATAAACAAGTGATAGTAGCAATTAACAGTGCAGAATTGCCAGCAACTGATGGAAACCCTGAAGTCTCTTTCCCAGACTCTTTAGTTCTTTAAAAATGTACGGAAGTTACTGCAGTGTTTCAGGGTGGGTGGCAGTAGCACTGCACTGAAGAGATGTTTGAACTTAACACCTTTGGTAATTTTAACTTTTTTCTTTATTATGAATGAAGTGGAAGGCTGACCAGGCCATTTGAAGTCGACATTGTCCTGCGGATTCCAAGGTGTCCATTTGCAAAATGTGTAGTGGAAGAATGTGGAAGTGACATTCCTCCGTTCCTTACGCTGCTTCACTGTACTAACAGCCAAAATTAGCTCACTTCAAGGCAGGATATTATTCCAGGTCCTCTGTTGTTCTGTGCTGTTCCTCCTGTGCCTTCTCAAACTCAGCCTGTCTATGTGGGGCTTGTTTTCCCCATCTTTTCCCTTTGTTTTCTTCCTCATGCAGCATTTTTAGTTCCCTGTTCTGTTAGATAAGACATAGGAAATCTGAAGCACAGCAAAACAAGGTAAATTTTGTTTATTTGTCTTCATGGAGTTAAAGGTGATTCTTTTTACTTTCCCTTGGTTTTTTTGAGGGGGGGGGGAAAAAGCTAAAAATTCTCGTAGTTGGAGTGGTTGAAGTTGGAAGGGGCCTCTGGAGACCATTTAGTCCATACATCCTGCTCGAGCAGGGCCACTTAGAGCCAGTTGCCCAGGACCATGTCCAGAAGGCTTTTGAATATCTCCAAGGAAGAAGACTCTACAAGGTCTTTGGGCAGCCTGTGTCAGTACTTGTTCACCTTCACAGTGAAAAAGTGTTTGATGTTCGGAGGGAACCTCCTGTGTTTCAGTGTTTGCCCCTTGCCCTGTCACTGGGTACTGCTGACAAGGGGCTGGCTCTGACATCTTTGCACTCTCTGGTATTTACATATGTTGATGAGATTCCGTTGGGCCTTATCTTCTTCAGGCTGCACAGTCCCAGCTCTCTCAATCCTGCCTCAATGTGAGGCTTGCCAGTCCCTTACCCATCTTAGTGATCCTTCACTGGAGTCTTTCCAGTATGCTTGTTTCTCTCTTGTTCTGGCAAGCCCAGAACTGGACACGGTACTCCAGGTGTGGCCTCACCAGTGTTGAGTAGAGCAGAAGGAGCATCTCCCGTGATTGCTGGCATTTGTCTAATGCAGCCCAAGATACCAGTCACCTTCTTGCTGCAAGGGCACGTCACTGGCTCATGTTCAACCTGGCGTTCACCAGAATGCCGGGGCCTTTTCTGCCAAGATACTTTCCAGCTGGTTGACCACCAGCAGCATGTACTGGTGCACAGGATTGTTCCTCCCCAGGTGCAGGACTGTGCACTTCTTGTTGAACTCCATGAGGCCCATGTCTGCCCATTTGTCCAGCCTTGAGGTCCCTCTGAATAATTTTTCTTCTACAGGGCAGAAAAAACTGCCTAGGTTACTAATTTAAACTAATTACTAAAACTGTCTAGATTACTAATACAAAGTATTAGTAGTACTACTAATACTTTGAAAACACTCGTTTTCAAAACCCCAAACCTGCTTTTTATTAATTTTTTTTAAATTCTCAGAAGAAGCTTTACTTTGAGCTATGGTGTACAATTTTTAAGTTGGGGTTCCTTGAGAAATCAGGTAAAATGTTATGGTATCAAGAGGGGAAGTAAGTTTCAGCCTTTACTACAAGGTTGCTCCATAGTTTAATTTGAAAAATCATTTTCTAGTGGTATTAGTATGAGTGTAACATGCCTTGGAATAGAAATGCAATTTTTAAGCTTGTGATATAGAAAAGCTTCTTTCTGAAACTTTCCAGGAATTGCAGAATTATATCCTGGAGTTTTGGATGTGTGTTTGTGCTATCCTATATCATCTTTACATAAGAGTTCAGAGAATATGATTAATGTAGTGGATCTCCTTAATTTGTTTGGGGCAATGATTCAAAAAATATTGCTTTAAAATGTAGTTGGAAGAATTTTTTATTAATGTGGAAATACGCATCTCAAGGTGCCTAGTGTAGGGTTAATTTTGTTGTGTTGCACCACTGGTGTAATTTGCTGTGGCCATTTGATGGTGTAAGAAGAGCCTGGCCCACAGGTGCAATGTTTCCATGGGCCTCCCCTCAATGAATGCCCATCTGAATTTCCCAGGTGGAGTCTCCCCGCTTTGAAAGTGATGGCAGTTTTGTATTTTGGAGGGTGCAAGATTTGGCCCTTTGCACAAGTTACAAACATTGGTCTTTGAAGGTGTGTGTGTCCTTTTTAGCTGCTACCTCTAAACAGATTCATACTACTTAGTGCAGGTGAGGACTAGACAGGTAGTCTCAAAGGGGTGAATATCGACAACCATGATTTGTTTTGGCTGTAATTGTGCAAACACTTCCTGCTAGACGGTGTCCTAGAGTTGGAATTGGTCTCCACTGCATATTATTCCAGGAGCAGTCACAGGGATTTTGAATCCGCCTCTGCTGTATGGTTTGTGACAGGACAGAGTATCCAAAGCAAACGTGGGGAAATAAAAGCTGTGTTCAAACAGGACTGAATAGTTACAGTACTGTTAATCCAAAATTTATATCATGTCTGAATGTGAGAAAACTAGAGGTGAAAAACTAAACTAAATTTAAAAATTTCTGTTCATCCCTTTCCCAAGGCAAATAGCTCTTGTTCAGTAGCCACAGGCCCTTCTTGGGTAGGCGTACCCAAGGAAGCTGTGAGTGGTGTTTCCTCTGTGAGGAGACCATTACCAAAATTTCAGATCTGGAGGAAACATTTAACCTTCCGTTCACGGTTCTCCTAATCTGTGATATTAGAAGAAAAATTATGATTTAAAAGTTGTGTTGTGTGGTTTTTTCGGAGCAAATGGTATTACCTGGATTCCAGGAAAATCACATCATTGAACAAAACAAAGCCTCCAAGGTTTCTGTAAACAACAGAGAAAACCAAACACCTAGAGGCGCTGGTGGTGTGGGTTAGAGAATGGTGTGAATAAATGCTTACGGACTAAGCCAGGTGGTTTGTGCTACTCCAGGTCAGTCAGTTGTGGCTGGAATGCTGGACATGAGTCTGAACTATGGCTTCAGGAGGGGGCTGTCCTCGAGTGTTGTGCAAGATACGTACTGATATGAGAGTGGGATTTAGTCAGCGTGATGTAGAGCCTGAAATACAACTGTTATACCCTGCTGGTGTGGGGGTTCATGAGCTCCTACTTTAGCAAGTGCTGTCATTCTTTAACAGAGGCACTGGTTTCCTTCTTTGCAAGTAGGATTAGGCCCTTTCCATGTTTTGTTTCTGGGTTGTGACGCTGCAGGGACACTGAATGCTTCCATGGTTTATTTTCAATGAAGATAGCCTATTCCAAAACCAATGGTAAAAGATTACAATTTCATATTTCTGAGAATTGTTTGTGGTATCTGTGATGGATGAGAGCATGAATATTATCGTGCGTATGTATTACTGTTCTAGCTGTGGGCTGCCACCGACTCGCCAGGTCTTTCTGACTTTTGAGTGTGTTTCCATGCGTTCAGGATAAGAAGAGGAGAGGACTAGTCTGGCATTGGTTTCCTCTCTGGTTTTTGCCTAGGTCAAAATTTCATATTAGAGTAGATGAAGCATCCAGTTATAAAATGTTGACCTTGCCTCCCTGTGGTACCCCCATGTGCGTACATGTGTACATACATGTGTGTAGGCCTTATTTCTGTTCACTGATGTGCCTTGAGGAGGTGCTGGGAAGCTTCATTACCTGAAATGGGTGAGGTGCTTGGAGAAGCTCTGCTGAGAAGGCTCAGATTACGCAGGTCTGAGGAGAAGCTGCAGCAGGCTTCTGAGGATCCCTTACTGTGGTGTCTTTGGGTAGAAATGAGATTTGTTAGTCTAAGAGAACTTGATTTTATCATTTTGTCTCTCATGACAATGATGTGAATTGACATACCACATTTGGTACTCCCCTTAATGTATTGTTGTCTGCTGTATGTTCTTTTATGCCAGTCCTGTTTGTTCTGGTGGACGCTGGGATGATAGAGGTAATAGGGGGCAAAAAGAGATCATTTAATGTGATGCCTCAAGCATGAAACAGTGCCCAGCCTGTTCAGGTACATTCTGATACCCTCTGCTCAACTAGGACCTAGGGCAGTATCTGTTCTTGGGCACTCTTGTTAGGATTGCCTTGTTTATAAAAACAAAACAAACAAAACCTACCACATGATCCAACAAAAGATAAGCTGAAAAACGGATTAAGGAAATTGTGCAAGCAGGTTCCCTGAACTGTGGAAGCGTACGAGGCATTGGATCTTCTGACTGTAAATAATGATGGCTTCTATCATCATTCCACCATCTGGAAAATGCCAGGGAAACTTACTCAGGTGCACAGTTTGGGTTTTGGGATGTCACTAGCTCCGGTAGTCTTCTGCATCTTAAAATATTCAGGACCGCATCACAGGGTTCAAGCCTCATCCCTTTTGGGGGGAGCTCAGTCAAACATGAAGCAGTTTCAAACTGCAGAACTCAGGACGTTTGCTGCCTGTGCCTTCCTGTCAAACCTGGTTTCTCATGTTGATCTGGGCTTCCTTAAACTTGATTTTCTGCATTTGCTCCATAACCTACTTGCAGAAGAGAGGCTGGTCTCCAGACTGTAGCTTCCTTTGGGCAGCAGAGGCTGCCTTCTGCTCTCTGGTTTCTCAGCATGAAGGAGAGGGATGAAGCCCTTTCTCCCTTTCCTCAGCGTGCATCCCCTCACAGATTACCACCCAGAATACTCCTGTGCCAGCAGTGCCAGGAGTAGAAATGAAACCCAGCATGTAAAGTTTTGTGCTGGCCCTGGCATTTAGAATTGGAACAGACATTTAAGTGCCCACGCTGTGAGTATCACTACTGCCACAGAAACAACGCTGCAGACAGGCAGGTTCCTCTTGGACTCTGCAGCAGGAGAAAGATTGTGTAAAAGGACAAATGGATTCCTCTGCTTGCGTGCATAGCTCGCGTCTGACTGGGCTATAGGCTGTATGATCGTGCTGCCTTCAGGCAGCTGCTGCTTTTGCTTGTATGTAAAACTCACGTTTAAGTACAATGTGGCTATTTGATTTGAGAGTGTAAATGCCAGATGGAGTGTGCTGCTTCAGTAACTGGCTGAACACCTCTCAGGTCTGTGAAGCACCTAGCAGAGGTACAGTTGTTATATATGTTATAATTAACTCTCAGTGCCTGGAACTGTAGCTATATATGTACACATACCAAAAAAGAAATCATATCAATACACAGTGTAGTAAATATTTGTGTCCATGTATATATAGGGAGGGAGAGTACAGAATATTTGTGTAGGTACAGAGAGAATGATATAGTAACAAACATATATGTGTGCATGGGTGTAATGACATTTCCTCGTATCACATCTATCAGGTTACCAGGAGCTAATAATTTTCTTTTTCTACTCACAGCCAAGCATTATAATGGCATATACTCATAAATCAACATCAACATGGAACATTGCTTAGCAAATATAAATGTATGTGCATTGCAGAATGATCTGAGATTACAAAAATATATCAGAAGTCAAAAGTAGCTGGTGGAGAAATGCTATGTCTTTAGTTTATTGAGATTGTTTGGAGGATCCTAATGTACTGTCACTGAAAGAATAATTTTTCCTTTACAATCTACTTAGCAAAGATTTATCGATCCTTTTCCCCTTCATAGAGAATTACTGATCCATTTTAGAAAATCAGATTTTCACACCTTTCATGAGAATGTGCACAGCTCAGTTCCCTAGGGATTGCCAAGGAAGTTGACTTTGACATGAAATCCCTAGGTACCGGCACACAACAGCCTATAGTCTCATCACTGATTTGTTGCACAGGGTGGTAAAATACTTTTATACATTTGTAGAGAAATGATTGCACTGCAAGGACTTATTTTTTTCTGTGCTAGTGGATGTATTCAGAGTCCTGTTATTTATGTAATCAGCATTTTGGGGGTGGGCAGGGGTGTGTTCTTCTCAGCCGTGATGTTATGACCAGTAAGGTAAGATAAAAGTTGTTGAAATTCATGTTGCAAAGCAGTAGGGTACTGTAGAATTTTTCAGCGTCTGTAAATAACTTTCTTCAAGATGTGTCTACTCTGTCCTCATTATTGTAGTATCCTAGGTAGCTAAGCATTAGGCATGTTATATTGAAGTATGCATCATAATGAAGGTGATTTATTATAATTAAAACGGCATGGAGAGCAGCTTTTATTAGACATATTGTTTCACAGGAGAGCTTAATAAAGAGCATTATTATTAGTTATAGATCTGCGTGAAGGATGTTGTTTACTGAGAGTTATGTGAGTATTAGTCAAAGTCTGAAGTTGCTCATTTGAGCTGTCCACTGTAGGGGGAAAAAAGCATTCGGCACAGCAAAGAGAAGAATTTTAAGATTGAAGGGGAGAGAGAGAGAGACAGAGAAAAGGAAATGCCGAGTGCATGAAGTGTTCTCTGCAGGAGCAGTTCTAGAATACTTTATTACATATCTACGGAGACAATGGCATGGACTGTAAGTAGCTCCTGTCTCTCAATATAATAATGCACATAAAGTCGGGGTCAGATTGGGTTCGCTCTGGGCTTTGATGCTGCAGAAGGTCACCAGGGGAATCGATGGACAAAAATGAGACCTGAGTTTCATGCAATCAATGAGATTTTTCTATTTAAAGTGGACACTGCTGGGCGCGAGTCTCGGAGCTTCAAATGTGGTTTTGCTGAGCTTTAGCAGATTGAGAGAAAGATGCACTGTAAATGTATTGTTTGTTTTAATCACTCTGCTGGCACAAGGAGTGCACATCTAAACAGGTTAGTCTGGAAAACTCCATTGTGAAGTTGCAGGAGCTGCAAATAGATGGACAAATTAGCAGCTTCTTTGAATGTTAATTGCACTGAGATCTCTGTTTCTGTAGAGTTGTAATTGCCTAGCATTTAGATAGCCCTTAAAATATGGTTAGAGAATTACTGAATAATTTGGTTGAAAATCGTGGGGGGTTTAGCTGTTCTGTAAAACATACTTTCTACTATTAGTTTCTTAGTCCTCTGTAATCATTATAACTGATTCCTTAATTTCTTTGGAAATGATTCACATTTCCACAGATTAAAACAAATTCTGATGTGCCTTTAGTTAAGAAGCTTCATTTTTTTGAGCAGCAAGTGGATACTTGGGACAAATGCTTTGATGTTTTCTCCTTAAAGTTTTCAGGCAGCTGAAAGATCATCTGTTGTTTTGCCTTTATTGTGTACAGTTATCTCTAGGATGAGGGAAGCAATCAGGAAGAGTGTGATCAGTGAGTCTGACATAGCTGTAACACTGGCAACAGCAAATAATTGACTGATACGGAGGAGATTTATCTCTGTTGTGAAATGGTTAAGAAATTAAAGCATGTTATAGGCCAATTTCTAATTGCCAGTATATATGATTTTAACTGCAGTCGATGGAGTTGTTCCAGATTTACACTGCTCTAACAGATGCAGGTCCTGACACTGTTTTCAATTTCAAAGCAAGTCCGCTATTGGACTGTACTTTGTGAATGAGAATGCCACTAAAATCTGGGATTTAAATGATCTGATTGGTTGTTTTTAAAGTAAAAAGAAAACAGCTAACATCCTCCTCCCCCCCACCCAACAACCCTCTTTCAGTAGACTGCATCCTGCTTTTTCTAAGCTTCCATTTCACAAGTTTAAGTATTCAGACTGAAGGACTGTTTATCCTACACCACTGCATAAGTAAATGTCCACCTGAGGCTATGAGGGAGGAAAAGGGGAAGCAGCAAACCTCGCCCCTTGTATTTTCCAATCTATAATTAAAAATGGCCTTTTTGATGACAGTAAATAAATTATTCCCTCAATGAAGGTATAATATGATTCCAAAACAAAGAAACAAGGCAAGGCCTTGACAGTCTCTTTAAATTAAACATCTTAACAGAGTAATTGAAGATTTGTGAGAGGAGCATTAGGAATCATAGATTTTCTGCAGCTCAAGTCTAAATTTGTTTGCCAGAATCTGAAAAATGCCCCAAAGAAGAGTTAGGTGTACAGAAGAGAACTTAAGCTTCTGCCTCAATCTAATTTCTGTTAGCAGGGTCATTTACAATTCAAGCAGAATTTATGCTCACCTGAAATGATTTATTTGTGTCTTCGTGTATGCCCTGAGTAAGAACACTTCAGTTTATATTATTCTCATTAAAAAGAAAAACATCCTCCACCTCAGCCTCTTTTAATGGTCTTTCATGTTGCATTCTTAGGATGTGTTAAACATTTTCCAGCTAAGTCTATTTGATAAAGCATAGAAGGCAAAGTATCAGTTGAATTTTGTATATGAAGATACTGGCAATAAAAGCCCATTGCAGTAACTACATTCCATTGTAAAAAAGGAATCTGCCATCTCTGGCAGATGATGGGAAGAGTAAGCAATTGCAGGCAGATTATATAAAACTCAATAGCACAATGAACCACCAGATTCTCTGTGTAACTAAAATAAATCAGAAGGTGGTACAGAAAAGGTGGAGGAAAGAAAACACTGCAACATCTGTGACACTTTTCTCTGGACATGCCTTGCTTATCAATATTTCGTTCTTCTCTTTGGTTGCTTGCAAACATGAGGTGAGAAAACATGGCACATACAAATTCAATTGTCAATTTGTAGTACAACCATAACTGTTTTTTTTAAAGACAATATTTAGGTGCCGGTCTTTTGGGGACAGCAGGCCTGGCATGATTCTCGGTGAAGAATCACTGAGGTTTACAGTAGATGCGATGAACACTGCCCTTTGAGGTACTTTTTTTGAGTTAAGGACATGCAGCCTCTTTTGGCCTCTCCAGAGAGATCTGTGGATTGTTAGAGCCGACCCAAACACAGTCAAGTTCCTAAGTCTCCACTCATGGAAAAGTTCTTTTGTTGAGATGTATGGTGAAATATCTGCTTCTGGAATCCAGAGTGGAGACCACTGGGTTTCTGTGTGAGGATTGCTGCAGAATTAGGTGCTGAATCAGTGCACGCTTTCCTGAGCAGACCTTGCAAGTGAGGCTAATAAAAAGGTGGTTTTCCAATTCTCTGGTTTAAAGGGACTGATGTTTCATTGCACTTTACCTTTCCGAGTGTTTTAGGAAAGGGTGCAAGATGAACTGCTCGTGCAACATCAGGAGTGTATGGGCCAGAGTGGAAAGTACAAATTATCCAAAACTGAGGAAACAGATGGGTTCAAGTGAGAAATTTTGCACGCTGGGAAAAACGTGGAATGTCGTTTAAGGATTTCACCTTAATATTTGCCCTAATACACTTTCCTTTTTATACTAATTAATGAACCATCTTGAAGAGCAATTTTTTTATACTTTCCTCTCCCACCTATTTTAAAGTGCTGGGAAAAGACATGTAAATTAAAGCTTCCCATGGACATTTTTAACTTCTGCGACCCAGCTCTTATTCAACATATCATCCTAGGTCTCGCTGATCTTAGCAGCATTACAAGGATCATATTTTCACACCGATGAACCATTTGTGGCAATTTCTCCAATAGATTTGACACAAACATTCTTTTCTTTGATATCGGAGATATAAGCTTTCTATTTTTGACCTATTTTTTCCCCCAACCGACATATTTATTGAGGCTATTGCAAGGAAAATCCCACTTTCCATTAATATTTGACTTCTCTGTTGCTTCCTCTTGCAGTATTTCAGGCTGATAGAGCAGTAAGAGGGTATTGGTCAATGTCAGTTTATGTATGTGCATGCATTAATAAACCCAAACCTCTGAAGTTTATTTAAAATAGTTAAATGAACACATACGCACATGCAGTGGTTAATAGGTATTTATATGTATCATTTTGAGTAGGCACCTTCATGATTCTGCTGTTGTAGATCAACAGGTAGCATTTATTGATTGGTTATAACAGCAGTTCCAGTTCCAGAGAAGATTTTGATTGATTGTCCTCATCCAGAGTGAGTTCTTTCTCCATCTCTCCAGAGTCTTCAATGGCATTGGCTGCAGATAGCGTGGAGACAAAAGCTTGCCAAGGCAAGGATGTAACTGTTTATTTGTATAATCGTGTTTGGAATAATCATTTCAATGCCTATTTCAGTTTGTTATAGCTGAGCAATTTGATACACGTTTTATGCTAAGAGTCTATAAACTATTGGTAATACTATAGATATCTTATGTCAAGCCTCTGTTCTACAAAATGATTATAAAAATACACCACATGGAGCAGGAAT
>NW_010398357.1:14815-17957 GCF_000710305.1 Buceros rhinoceros silvestris
AGGAATGTCGTTTGTGACTTGTACTGTTTGTTTCATCAGACAGATTTTCCTCCCCTCTTACCTTTCGGAATAAACCTAAAATCAATGTTTCAGTTTGAAGAATTCCCAGCATGCAAAATTCTGTATTAAGGATGTAGGAAAACATTTTAATACCTTTGGATTTTTTGATCTTTGGTATTAAACTGTAAGATACCTTACTGCATATTTCAACACTAAATATTTATTGCAATGACAGTTTATTCTTAGTCTGGGCCAAGAGTTAAGAATGTGCTTGTATTCATTTAGATAAATAAGCTACTAAGCCACCCCTCACTTACTGGTGCCAAGTGCAACCACAGAATGTATTTTACAGGTCAGGTTTTGGAGCGCAGTCAGCAGCTGATAAGCAGCTCACTTTCCTTATCCTGCCTTATTCCTACCTCCTGCTATGGTCTAAATGATCTCTCACATTTTATCTCTGGGTTCCTTCTACTTGTTGAATGAAGTAAAAAGAAAAGGAGCCTGTCCTCCACCTTTCGCCTTCCCTCTACCACAGAAGCCTGGAAAGGAGATGTATGAATGCTGGTACTCCTTGCTAGGGAGTTCTCCATCGACCAGATCTTTCGCTTAGAGTCAGTAAGACCTTTATGTCTCTCCAGGTTACTGTCCACAAATAAATCTGAATGTCCTGATAATTTTTATAAAAGCCCCTCCCCCCCCTTATTCCCATGCTGTTGGTTGGTGGTTTTTTTAGACCAACAGTACTTTGCCCCCAAAAGGTTATCTGTCCTGAAAAGTGAGACTGCTGGGGCGATTAATCACCTGACACGCTAAACTGGAAAAATTTACTTGGAGGCTGTTCTGCAACACATCTGTGCTTGGTGATGGTGCAGGCTGCAGATAAACCTCGCACCCTTGCAGAACTAAGCTGCCCCACCGGTTTTATGGATCCCTGAAAACTGGTGTCTGCCATGTTGGCTGAAGGGAGTTTTTTGCTTCATGGCAATTCAAGAAGACTTTGCTCTTGAGCTGCAGCTACCTCTGGATGGCAGTACGGTCACTGCGAACGGGTCAGAGCTCCTCCAGCTTTCTCTTAGGAAGTGCACATCTGGTAAATTTGACTAGTTTTCATCTCATCTTGCCTTTATCTCAAGCTTTCAAAATTTAACACAAGAAGCAAAACCTCAAGCTGGAGCCTCTATGCACAGATGAAGACTTGCAGAAAACTTCCTTTGAGCTGCATTGTTCCCAAGGCTTTGTGTCCCTTCTGAGTCATCGGTTATAGCTATTCAACATTTTGAGGGGCTTCTTTTTTAACTGGGTGTTATTACAGTACCTGATCTGAATGCTCTCCAAAAGGTGTTGAGAAAGTAGGGAATTCTCTCATACTCAGTTACGTGATTTACTCACAGCTTATTTCTTTCAGTAGATTTAAGCTCTAACATTTAAAATATTTTCAAATTATACAAAGATATTAAGAGGTGGTAGTAAGTTTTCTTAAGCTACAAGGAAACTGGAGGCATGTTAGTCATAAGTGAAAAATTTTAGACAATATACTTTCCCACCTCCTGCCCCTGTTAGCTGCCACTGGGAATTGTCTGACAAATCTTCCCCAAGTTTAGTGAAAGTTTTTGCTTTTTAGTCTGCAGAATGTATCTGGCAATTTTTTTTCTTGCAAATAAATGTTGCAAGCCAAAGCAATGGCTTTTGGAGCACCACAGGGAGCCGAAAGTAGGACTTTGCTGTGAAATTACATAATCATCACGCTCGTTGTTAAAATGAGCGTGTTTTCTACATAAGATCAATGCACATTGTAGTTACTTGTTAAAAGTATCCTATTGGCATAAACACGTATGCGGAGCAGGCAAACTAAAAGTCAGATTTTCCTACTGCTACCTGCCACACGAGCTGGGAGACTAAAAGGACTCTGCTGCGCATCGTCAGCAGCGATGTTACATATCGTGCTCCCCTTCCGAGGCCTTTGCAGTCTCATTGCCCTAACTGGAGTGCCGAGTGACACTTGCAGAGCCCTAGTGAAGGCGGTAGGAATAGAAAAGGTGTTACCAAGGTCATAACTTATTCATGATGTTAACATGGTATATGTGGCTGGAGAGATCCTGCTTGGATAGAGATCCTAGGCTGAGTCTGTAAGGACAGTGTTTAGAGGGAAACCCAGCAAACTCAGGAAAGACACTTGGAGAGAAATATAAATCTATATGTTCTCTTATTTTTGCTTCCATTGTCAGTGCAGCATTTTAAAGTTTTCCACAGGATAATAGTGCAAAATCTTTTTCTTGCAACAAGTTGAAGATGGAAGACCTTTGGTGATGTGGCTTAGAAGACATCATAACTATGCATGATTATGCACTTTCCTGTCCAGTATAACTTCAAATATCACAACGAGAAAACCTGTTTCTACTTGTTGTTTCAGGAGAAGGTTGTAGTCTAGGCACTTAGTTTTCTGTGTGTGTTTGTTTTTTTCTTTTCCCCACTCATAATACCCATTATGTGTGTCATTTTCATCCCTTTCCTCCTTAGCTCTGGTTACTTTTAAGCAATTTGTCCCCTCCGCTGCGCTCCAGCCTCCCAAAATCTGATCGTGTAAGTGGTCCAGTTGATTCTATGTGTATGCTTAGTGCAGGCTTACGTGCCTGAAGGACCGGTGTATACCCTTCGGATATAGATAAATGACTATCCTATCTTAAAGCCATAATTTAACCACAGCATAAACATGGCTTTGTTTTCACTGCAGCAGTTCAGTTCCTCTGTCACTATAAATTTAACATATCTGGTTGGGCTTCTTGTAGTGCTTTTCAGTATGTTGTCATCTCTTTTTATAAAGACCCTTAAAGATGTGTACAGACACTAGGTCATCCAGGAGAAAAAAAATCCTATAGATGGGGTGACCACACAAGGGTTTAATATGATGAGAACCTCTAAAACCCGGGGTTTGAAGCCCAGTGTAATTGTTCATTTGTGTTGTCAAGTTTGTCATGCATCTTAGTTTGTGGTCTTCCAGATCACTTGGATATCATAAGAACTGCGAGTCAAGGTGCTTTTGAAAGCATTACCTTACCTGTGTTAGTTGTTGGGGGGGAGAGGGGGGGAAATTAAAGAATTTTCATTTAACAATTTCTTGTTATAAATGCCCACTCATTCACTC
>NW_010398357.1:18051-26952 GCF_000710305.1 Buceros rhinoceros silvestris
TCTCTTTCCTGATGTCTGGAGAAGAGTGGAAGTCTGCAGCTAGAAGCTGTCTCCAGAGAACAAGCCCAGTAGTTTGATCAACTGTCTGTCCAGTTAGATGGTCTGTCCTTCTCCTATTGATACTTATTCTCAGCTGCTCTGGTGGCATCAGGTTGTGTAGTGATGTAGACTTGGGAACAGTTCTCTGAGTAAAGGGTTGTGCATGTGGCCATATGAGACTTCTAAGACTCCGTAAAGGCTTTAAACTACAGGCTAAAGCAGATTTTGATGTGATCGGGTCCAGGGAATTGCTGCTTAAGCATGCAACTCATGTTACTGCACCCCGATTCCTGGTGAGTTGCTGATTAATCCAAGTGTGTTATGGCATTGTCCCTCTGCAGCTTTTGTTTAACCGATACTAATATATGATTCTAGCAAACAGAAAAGTGGTCCAGCTCTTTTTTTGGTCTCTGTGGATTTAGATTTACTCTTTACTGAGTTCTGTTCCACACAACACTCAGCCTTAATGTAATGGAAGTGGTATTCTGTGCTAAATCCTCATAGCCCTCTAAAACTGGCATTACTTTTTTTCTTCCTTTTTTTTATCTTGAAGTGTATTCTCTTCAGACTTCAAGGCTTGTGAATTTCTGGGCTTCTCCCATGAAGAGGTAGTTTTGAGCTCAACAGAATTTGGGTGCATATCTTAGGTTTTGAAGTTGAAAGCCAAGCAGAAGAGGGAAGTTTGCAAACTGCTGGTAGAACTGTACAAATAGTATTACTTCTGTGGAGGTTACAGTTTGTCTCTAGGCTTTTGTATACTTCGTAAGGGAGATTTGTGTCGTGTCCTGGTGCCACACAACTGTTCCCATGTCCTACCTAAGTATCTAGTCTGAGAATATTTAATGCTTTTGCTCTTTTGACTGCATAGGTAAAACAATTGTTTCTGCAAGTGAGTTCTGTGTAGGAGCTGTTGGTCATCTTTTACTAGGAATTCTATTTATAGGCATGTGGATGTATTACTTTCCTCTGAAAACAAGCAAATACTTAGTGGTAGTCAGTTAAGTGGTGTTATTGTGCTCCCTATGAATATGCCCTACTTAAGAGCACAGAAATGGTAGCACGTTCTTACAGAAAAAGAGCTTTTACCCAAACAGTTGTGGCTGCTATTGCAGTAATGGGATATCAAACAGGCAAAATTATATTGTAGCCATTGACAACACATACAATTTCATTGACTTACAGTGTTTAAAGTGAAGGCATGATGGTAAGTTTATATAAGGTGTCACACTGAAGTAATTGCCCACCAACTTGATTTTATGGCCAAAGAGAACATTTTAATATCCACGTGAATTCCAAGGACACGCTAGCCTGTGTGGAAACAGATCAAAGGATGTGATTGTTTGTGTAATATAGTGCTGAGAAATACTTAACCCAAGAAACAAATGGATAAAGTAGATGTGGGTAAAAGTAAATGAGAAAGGTGACTTAAATTTATGAGCAAAATCTTGGTCTAAACTGCAAAGAAGCAGAGAAGGGGATGGTTTAAGTCACTGGTTTTACTCACTCTAAGTGTAGGCAGTTTTGTTTATTTGGTGTCTGCTGAAGTCTCTTTGCTTATGCTTTCATTATGCCAAGATTTCTTTTCAGTATTCTTCAGGCTGGTAGGTTGGAGCCAGGTTATAGGAAGGAGCCTGTGTTTTGCCCCAGAATAAGCACTGGAGCTGGGCCTGCGAGCTGAAGAGAGCTGTCTGGCTGTGCAAAAAGGGAACTCAAAGAATGTCACAGACGTGGGTGCTCCACTCACTTTCCTAAATTGTAGATACGAGTTGTACTGAGGCTGCCCCGTTGGGGGTAACCTGCTTCACAGCATCCTATATGGTGCTGTATTTTGGGTTGCTGACTAAAGACGTGCTTAAAACACACCAATGTTTTGGCTGTTGTGGAGAAGGGCTTGCACAGTGCCTGTGCTGGAGGTTGGCAAGAAGTTGGGAGAGGACGCAGCTGGGAGAGCTGACACCAACTGGTCAAAGGGATTTTCTGTACCGTGTGATGATGTCGTTCAGCATTAAAAGCTGGGGGAAAGGAGGAGGAAGTAGGGATTGTTTGTGGTTATGGTGTTTGTCTTTCCCTGTAGCTGTTAGGCATACTGAGGCCCTGCTCCCCTGGAATTGGCTGGATGTCTGTCAATGCAAGAACTGGAAAAAACTGCTTTTTTTTTCTTGCACGTGCATCTAATGCTTCCCCTGTCACGCTGTCTTTATGTTGGTCAACAAGTCTTCTCTTCCTCCATCTGCTTTCTCCCTGTCCTGGGCAAGAGTGGAGCAACTGAGCAGCTGTCTGGATGCTTGGCTGCTGGCTGGGGTCAACTCACCACAACAGCGCAGATCTTCAGGAGGGAGCAACTGCTGTAACCGCTTAAACCAGGAATAAACGTGCTGGAATAAAAATCTTAGTAGATTAAAGACTAAGAACCATTTACTGGGATTTTAAGGATAGTTGTTCTGAAAGTCACTTTAACTGCTTGGAAAGGGAATATTACTTGAGGCAACAGCAGGGCTCTGGCTGTGGAAGACAAGGAAAAGGAACAAGGATAGGGCTTCACAGAAGCAGAGATGAGCTCCACTCTATTCCTGTTCTACAGGGCTTTACTTTCTGTCTGTCTTCTCTGTAGTGAAGATTTACTTTCCCAATTCTTCTTGAGACCTTCAAGCTGGGAGGATGGAGGGCACACTGTGCTAGTGAGTAGCAAGAGAGCAATGAAAAGGTATCTTCTGCTCCTGGAAGACCCTTTGAAATTGCCCCAGTGCTGGGTTTCCCAGGCACAATCAAGACCTGCAGCAGCTCTGTGAAATGCATCGGAAGTGCCACTAGTTAGAGAAATGGAAGAGGTGGATTTTTGTTGATGTACAGATTAAATTGGTTAAACTTGCATAGCTCCACTATTTGCTAAACACGAGAAGTGGGTATCTGTGGATATCAGAAGCAGGTAAATCATCAAAGGAGTAGATGAACAAAAGGGATGACTGGAAGCAATGGGTTAAAATTAAGAATGGACTGCTAAAATACAGTGGAAAGTGTCCTGACAGTAAATGTCATTAAAATTTGGTAAGTATTGTTTGAGGAAAGCGGGGGGGTTATGCAACTTTAAGTTAGGTATTATTAAACACTAGAAAAGCATAAATCAAGGAAACTTCAGCAGTGGTTCTGTGGGGATAGGGTAGATTACTTTGCACATCTTCCCAGGAAAGCTTAAAAGTCAAAACAGACACCTTTGACCCGCACTCTCTTTTGCAAAGTGGTACAGACTACAGAGGTTGGGTGACTTGGCCAGCAGTGCACAGAGCTTCAGTAGCAAAACTGAGCCCTCCTTTTCTAACCGCCTTGTGGCAAACTTCCTCTCCCACAAAGAAGAGGGTCTTTTTCGTAAGAGGAGTAACAGGACGGGTGATGGTGGTTTGAATACTGGTATGCCCACGCAGCTGTACCAGTACACTCAAGCTTGCTACAGGAAGCCCAAGTAGCTCTTTGCCTTCGCATATGTAAATTACACATAGCTTCTAGGTTCAGAAAACTAATGGTAAATATGGATGTAGGAATTAGCTTTCTCTTAAAGCAAAAGTAGAGGTGCCTTTTTCAAGTATATTTGCCAAACACAATATTAGTTTCCATTTAGAATGATGCAGGAAAGTAACTTATGATGAACAAATAACATGAGATTGTGATCAAAACACTTATATTCTGAGTTCTATTGCTTTATTTTGGTAATTTTTTAAAAATCACTTTGAAGTTAGAAATGGTTATTTCTATAACTATTTTTGGTATGCTAATGTTTCCAAAATCAGATTTTGTTATGGTAGGCATAGATTGTGTAATTATAGAATCATAGAATCGTTTAGGTTGGAAAAGATCTTTAAGATCGAGTCCAACTATCAGCCTAGCACTGCTAAGTCTGCCAAATTCTATTTTGCAAAAACATCTGCAGATTATGCCATGCCTCTGATATTAATAATTTTAAAGCAACTCTTATGTTGAAAACCTATAGATATTTTTAGTATTAATTCTTTTTTAAATAATGAAGTTTGTAGCAGGTTGAAAAGTATTTTGAGACCAATAGTACGAGATTGTTTATGTTGACCTAAGCTTTTCTGAAACAGCTAAACTACATTTAGGGTCACCTACTGAAGTTTTGTTATCGATTTCAGTGACAAGAAGATCAGGACCCTTGCATAGATCTCAGTGATTTTTCACGCAGAGAATCAAGTATGTGTTTGTCCGTGTTGAAGCAGATGGCAGCAATCCAAATGGCTTCATTGGGAAGGAATCAGGACAGCTAAAAACCTTTATGTATGTAATACATGTATGTACACTGTATGTGTGTGATAAATAATAGCAGGGTCTTTGGAAAGTTTTTTCTGCTGTTGTGGCAGAAGGGAATCAACAGCACTCGTCTGTGCTCGCTGTGCGAAGCGGTGATAGCCATTCTGCAGGGCTGCAACTCAGCAGCCCAGTGAAGTTGGCCAGTTTGCACATAACGGGTATAAGCACAAAGTGCTGCTGTGGTTGCATGTTTTGTTTTTACTTTCTGCACAGGCTTTGTGCTCTAATATTGTTTGGGAGTTTCCTTAAACAACAAGGAGCCAATGGCAAATCATTGCACGGTACCTTTTTTGGTTAAAAAACAAACCCTGAGCCAAAACCCAAACCAAAGAGTATCTAGTAAAGAGCGGAATTGTCCATGTAGGAAAATACTAGCAGATCTGATGAATGCTTCATTCAGTGTTTATTGATAACCCAGTTACTATAACTGCTGCTAAAAATGTCCAGCAAGTTCTTCTCCCATTGTAATGAATTAAACAGAAAAGCTGCTGTTCAGCTGCTCTGAAGTGATGCTCCTGTATGTCCAACACGTAATACTGTTACTGTGGATGGTGTGTGATGCTTTCCACCCTGGCATGATGAAGGAAACACTGGGAGCATGTAAGTTTAGCTGCGGCTTCCAGCAGATTGAGGCCATTGACAAAAAGGTGAAGCATCCTTTGGGCTTGAAGTTCTTAAATCCAAATCTTTATATTAGGAGAGTGAAGTTGTGTGATAGTTAATGATGTGTTAAATTTGGAACAAGTTTAATTAGAAATTAATGTGTTGGATCTACAATGTGGAAAGAAAGATGTGGTATCCAGGTGCTGATGAAGACCTGGTGCGGAGGAAAGTAACCCTGAAGATCCTCTGTAATGATTAAAAAAAAATTGCATTTTATTAATGGGAAAGGCTTGGAAAATATAAAAAGTGTGATAGTATTGATCTGCAGTATCTGTGGCGTTATTAAGTATGTTTAGCAGTTAGAACAGCAGGTTTTGCTATGAGATGAGCTCCATATAGGAAAACTATTTGGGATTCTTACTCTTAACCTGGGAGTTGCACATTTTATGGCAGTTCGTCTTCTAGTATTTGGATAAAGAAAACCTTTTAGTCTGTGAGGCTCAGTTCAAGTGAAGCTTTCATTTTCTTGGAGACGGGCATTATTGCTGTTTTTTTTATTCACAGAGAAGATAAAAGGAAAGCTGAGGGTCCATCCCCAGAAGGTACGGCACCAGCAGACATGCCCTGGGAGAAGTAATTTCCCGTACTTGTCACTAGAATTAAAGATTGATATATTAAGGCAAAGCACCATAAAGAGCACCCATAAGAGCTGGCCACTATGTTAATCACATAATAGTATAGAATTCAGGCTGACCTGTCTTGAGTTTGGATTTAGATTTTTGAAGAAGAATTCAAGGCAGACCTTCTCAGTTGGTTTAAGCTGACAAAGAACAGTCTGATATTGAAATGAAGATTTTTCCCAGCAATTTTTGATTGTAGTATTCTGGTGAGATCCTGGCTTGCCTAATTTTTTTAAGTATTATATGCTTATTTATAAAGGATTTTGAAAGGTTCACAAAAAATACATACCAAACTGGTCTAGGATGAGACTGTGTATGGAGTTATAGATTTTAACTGGTTTTAAAAGTGACATTTAAACCAAGTGTTGGATTAAATTGAAATTAGATTAAAACTACTTTAAAAATCTTCAGGAAAAAAGCTTCACACTGAAAAAGATCGCGTCATTGCACTAAAACTGGTATGTTCCCTTTTAAAGAAATTTTCTTACAAAGGTGTTACTTGGAGTCTTTGATGGAATTTCTGGGGAGAGCCAGGGAAGACGCACTCTGAAACAGAAAGCGACTTTCCTGATCTGGCCAAGTCCTTGGCTGTCGACAGGCAGATCTTGATTTGGGTTTTCTTAGTCCAACTGCAAGTAATTGTATTAACTGCTGAACTAGTTTACTGTATAACCCGTGTTCTCTTTTTAAAGTTCAGTTAATTGGTTTTTTGTTTTACAACTTGCAAACCCTGACATGTTATGCAAAATCAAGTTTTTGTTTATCTAGAAGAAGAGAGTCTCTTTCAATTGCTGGAAGTCCCTTCTATGCTGCGTAGTCATCTTTCTCGAAAGTTGTTACAAGTTTGGTTTTGGTGTGGTTCTGGATGGGCTGACAATTTTAACTGAATTCTGGCTTTCATATTTCTTCCCCTGAAGCTATTTCTGGTGTGTGCATGGTAGACAAAGCCTGAGAAGTGAAAATGTAGATAAACTGAATATTTAAGTTCTGTTTAGGCTAAATTAATACCATTTGAATGCTTTGTGGTTGAGACTCTGATAAACAATCCTTAACTTATGGAAGACTAACTCAGAGTATCCCATGAAGTATTTCATTGTAGTTTTATTCTTAGTTATAAAGAGGCCATTTATGGCTTGTTTTTCCTCATGGAGAGCAGAAGGATCATGTTAAGAGGATGCTGTAGGTTCTAGAAGGATCTTTCAATGTGTGTAGCAAGATTGTTTGGAAAGGAAAGCCCTGTGCTTAAAGTTCCTTCAAAACAGAAATTTGTGAATGAGAAGGTTTTGTTTTGATAGCAATGATCCTTCAGACAGCTCCAATATGTGTTTATTACATTAGGCTAGAATGGTATTTTTTTTTCCCCGAGAGTGGTGAATATCTTCATGGAACTGTTTAATTTTTTTTTTAGTAGAAGGCAATGTCTTAAATTTTTTCAAGTCTTCTGGTAAATTGGCCCCACAGTATAGGAGATTTAGAAAATCCTAGTTCTTACAGGCTTATAATTTTCTGGGTGGTTTCTTATGTTTGAGGTGGCTCCTTGCAGAGTAAACCTGACAGAGCAGTGGGAATCATCCTCTACTCCTATGAAGAAAATGTGTCAAAATCTTTGTCCTGATAGGAACCGTCTTCTAATTTCAGATTTAATTGCTCTGCTATGTCATCTCCTTTCAGGAGACCAGATGGCAAAGAGTAGGAAAAGTCTTCATTCAATGACCTTAAAGGTGTGTTCTAACCTCAATGACTCTATGAAATGAGTGAGGAAAGTCTCTTGAAGGCTTATTCCACTATTTCGGCCCCAGTCAATATTTGCCTGTTCTGCCTTTGTTCTGTCATGATGTGTAGGGTCTGATATTCTGATTCCTCAAACTGGAGTCAGCTTTTGTGTGGCTGCAGGAATCCTTAACCGGAAGGAGGCTGCTTTGTCTCGCCACTCGCAAGGCTTGTGATGTCTCCTGGTGGCTGTGCACTGTTACCTGTCCTGTGCTTTGAGGAGTGCGATACCTCCCCTCAGTAGTAGCTCCTCTGGCTCTTGACCTCTGTGTGCATACAAACTTTTGTTATGTGTCCACAGATGACCAAGATCCTTTCTAGTAAGCCAGAATATAATTTAAATGGACTCAGTTGGGCCAAGGCCAAAATTACCACATTTGTTATCCTAGTGAAGAGTTTTACATAGCTTCACCCTGTACACGTAGAAAACTAGACGTTGAATGGCTTGCCACAAGAAGTGCAGGATGATTCTTAAATCAGATTAATAATTGGATCAGAAGCATTAAGGTCTTTCCTCTAAATGGTGAAAGCAGCATTTAGAGTAAAGCTCCCATGCTGTGCGGACTCTGGCATCAGTGATTTTGAAATGTCATGTGGCTCAGGAAAAACACAAAGTCTGGATTCATACATGTGAGTCTGTCTTTCCCAGCCGGTTCCAGAAATGGCTTTTCTGGACCAGAGATGCATCAGTCTCCTGCGGTGATATAGTTGTTTCCCACTTTTTCTATGGTGGAACCAACATCCTTTGCCTTTCTGTCCTGTGTGAAGCATGCAGCATGACTGCTGGGTTGCATTTAGAGCAGCAAACCCAAGCTAATTGTAATATCAAAGGGTGACCCAGCCGTTCAGTAGTGTGTAGCTGCTGTGTGCATATTCCCATTGTGCAGCCACTACTCAGCAAGTTGCAGAGCAACCGGACTAGCAAATTGACTGGGACTTCTTGTGATCCTCTAGGCTTGCTCTCGATAGGTGTAAAGAAATGTGTGAAATGTTTTCATTTGGCAGAATAATTCAGTAGGGGTGAAAATTCTGCTTAGTGAAGGTTTTCTGTATGATTTGAAAATGTGTTAGTATCTCAATCTCAAAACACAGCAACTGTGAAGGGACATTGCCAGACAAAACTTAAATTCATTCCACTTTAAAATCCCTAATGCTACAATTAAACTCCATGAGTATCTGAAAACCTGTTTTTCTGTCAGAACCTGTCTTATACTAACCAGCACTAATGATTTAAATTTCCAGAGGACTTAAAATTAGGTAAATAAATGGAGACCATCCTAGTATTACTGCCTAACCTGAGAAGAATATTTAAATGACAGAAAGTACCACGGGCAGTGATGATTTCTCTAACTTTGCAAATTAAATTGTTAATTAAATTTCAGTACTGTTAATAACATGAGTATAACTAGGCAGTGCTTAGTTAGCTATGCTACTTTTAACTGGGAAATTTACACAGAATCACACAGAATCATCATCCGGCTGGAAGAGACCT
>NW_010398358.1:0-5829 GCF_000710305.1 Buceros rhinoceros silvestris
GCTCACACCCGCCGGCCCCGCCACTGGCGCTGTGGGGGCGTGCGGCGCCGTGCGCGCTTGCTGGCCCGGTAACGCGGGCCGCCAGCGGCAGATTGGGGGGGCAGCGTTTTCCTCCGTCCCGGCGCGCCGATCCCTTGTTCTGCTCGGAATTAAGTGTTTTTCTAAAAGGTGCGCCATTTCAATTCCACGTCACGGGACTTGGCAAACCTGTTGTCTGTGGAGGAACGCTTGTAGGCGTTGTTATAAATGATGCCGTTACTCTGAAGGAGTATAAATGGGGAAAACAGCAAAAGATTTTTTTTTTTTTAATTTGGGGTACAAAGAGCACAGAAGTGGAATTTTCAAAGGGCTAAAAATACCAATGGAAAATCATTACAGGGATTAAACAAGAGTATGGTGATCTTTAAAGCCCACTCCTACCCATCCCATTCCACGAGTCTGTGATTCTGCTCTATTGGTTTTATCACACCTTGAACGCAAGACCCTTACTAGTCTATAGTAAGAGTTCTCAGAATATTGTGTGGCCCTGTGGAAATGCCGCCATTCCCTCCCTAGGTCTGGGAGGGCTGTGGAGTGTCTTTGCTCCGTTTCCCATTTGGCAGGTGTTGTTTGTTGCCTGATGCAGGTGTCGGGAGCAGGCGAGGAAGAAGTCATGACATCACTGCTCCGCAGGGCAGTGTGGTCCCATGTCGCCGGTGTTGTATGAAGCTGGTTGTAAAGTTAAGATGGCAGTGTTGACATGATGCTTTCATAGCAACCCAGTGTCCTGCAGTCTTTTGAGAAATATCTTAATTTTAGTTTAAAAACAAAGTAATAATAAAAAGTTTCTGTGTGTGTAGTGACAAGGTTAGAAACACTGCTGAAGTATTCCCCTCCATGGCTGGAACACCCAAAGACCCAGGCAGTCATTGTTCGTTCTTCAGTTCCATAACTAGGATAACACTGGGCTGGGGAAGGGGCCTGGCTCCTGATTTTGTAATTCCTTGGGTTTGCAATACTACCTGACACAAGACTGTATCCTGCTGTGGTAGCTCTGTGTGTGGACAGGAGTATCATGCATGAGAGAGAACACGCTGCTGCTCACGGTGGTGTGAGGCTCCTGGCCACTTGATTGATAGTATTTTCCCTCACGGAACGTGGCAGCCCCTCCAGTGTCCAGACTTCTGAAGCCAGGTGCCACTGCCTGTCATGGACACTTCTCTCACATAACCAAGGTTCACAATTCGGTCTCTGCTTTGTGCCATTCATAAACCGCCTGTGTGCTGTTCCTTCCCTCCTGCAGGCTGCTGACAGCTGAAGTAACAGATTTGCTGAGGTGGGGTTTTTTCTGTTCTACATTGGACCGCTCAGGTACAGTCTAATTGAGAAGACAAAGCAGATTTACCGGTTTGGGTGGTCCTCTGTATTTACATCTGCCTGTGTGGATGAACCAACACTACGGTTTCCTACACCTGTGGAATAGGTCTGTACTGCTCGGACTAGAGGACAGGGCTTTCTCTCTTGGTTTCTGTAAAATGCACTCAGAATGGAGGCCAGAGAGAACAGTATTGATCAGAGACACTATGTGCTGATTTAGAGATAGATTAGAGAGATAAATATTACAACCAATATGGATGTTTATGCATGGCATGTACTGTCTGTAGTGCCCTTGTCTTATCCGTAAGCCTAAATCACACCGGAGATTCCTGAGCATTCAAAAATAGGGAGCATTACATAACCGATGAAGAATAGAAAGATTCTGAGGGATATAACTGCCTTCTTGGGTGTGTATCAAACCCATGACTGTAGAGAATGGAAAACAAGTTCAAGCTTTTTCTCCTTTGTAAAAGAAAGAGCAACCTGAAAGATGGCGTAAGTTTTATATTCAAATGGCTGAAGTGCCTTTCTCTAGGAGTTGGAGGAAAGAACATCTTATCCAGTCTGCTACCACTTACACGTATTTAAAAATAGACCACACAAAGACTCTGTATATTCCTGATGTGTCTTGCACGGTGAATACAGCTGTGATGCTTTATGCCATACCCAAAACAAAACCAGTTCCCATACCACCTTCTCTAAGGTGAGAAAACCTTCTAAAAGGTTTTGTCCGAACTGAGAGTGCTTGAAAAGGAGAGGGGCAAAAGCACAACTGAAACTGAGCCATACTGTTCCCCCTACTCCAGTTCACCTGAAAGAGTATAAATTCTCAGCTGAAATCTTGAAACGAGCAAAACGGGGGCCTTCAGTAAGACTGGATTTTTCGCAGATACAGTATGTGAGGAGGAATATTCTCCCCAACATTTTCTTTGTGCAGTGTCTTTTTATGTGGCTATCATGGAGATAACAGCAGGGAATTCCACTTAAGTAGATCCTTAATGGATTTAACTAATGGTTTCTTTGTGATGCTCTCAGACAGTTCTCCTGTAATGTGGATCTTCTAAATATTTAAATCTACCATTGAAGCATTTAATAGGAAGAAAGTCTCCTACCACTAGAATAAAGAAAAGGCTTTCAGCTGGAAACAATACCAAAACAAAAATCTGATTTGTACAACTGCCTCAAGAATCTAAGCCCACTTACTCTCCCAGGCAGCTGATACAACAAGGACCTGGGGTGCCAGGTAAACAATAAGCAGTCGTTTGTGTATTGAGACAATCTCTGTCCTTTCCTTTTCTCTACATCCTCCATGTTTTTGAGGGCTGTTTGTAGTGATTAATGGTTTGAGTGAATGAGCCAGTGAATTAATGTTGCTTCTTACTGTTGGTACAGGGTAACTGCTTAACCCAGGGCTCGTGGGGTCTTGAAAATAATGGATGGGTTAACCTGGAATTCTTCTCCTTGTTTCAAGTCTTTCTTCTGACGCTGTCTAAAAGTAATCGTTCTTATTGTTGTATCCATTATCCTCTTATTTTATTCTTTTTACAAGTGGAGCCTGATGTTTCTCCAGTTCCATAAAATATTTGAGCTGGAAGGAAAAACCTTTTAGAAATCTACTTACTGTATTGTCAAGACCCAATTTTTTCTCTCCCGTCTCTTGCTTGGGAGGAACAGTCACTTCAGAAACTAAAACTGCTCTTTGAGCTGTCTGCTTAGCCCTGAATTTCACCATGTTTCTCTTGCACAAAGAACAAAATCTACTGTTTTCAATCTAGATTGTTTCTGAAAATGAGAAATAATAGAAAAATAAAGGCTCCTTGTAGCTTGCATTCAACAGAACAAAACCATAGAGCTGTGATTGCCCCACAGCTGCTTTTGTGGTATGTAAGATATATCCTTTACCTTTTGAATACATAGGACTCCTCAAAAAGAATAAATATCACACTCAGCTAAATGCATCTGTCTATTCTTTTCTGCACAGTTTGGGAAGGGAAGATTATTTCTGCAGATCATATTAATAAATTCACAGAAATTGTCTGCAATCACTTCACAATCCGTATTGTCTAAAGCCATCTGTAACTTGTTCCATGTCTAGCCCTTAAATACAGACACTTTTTAAATTTCGCTCTGATATGCTGTGATACAATTAATTTCTGCATTTCAGTCACTTGATATAACTACGTATCCACGCATGTAAAACCGTTCTGAATGCCTTTGTGCACAACCGTGGTATATAAATAATACACAATATAAGGAGTAAAGTTTCTCGCTTGCTCTGGAAACTGGCCGTCCAGAAAGGGCATGCTGGACCACCTTACCAAAATGGCACTCTCGCTTGGCTGTAATGGGAAGGTTCTCTAATAAAACGAGCATGCACTTAGATTTTCCTCCTTGTTGCATCTCAGTGCAGAACTATCTGCGTGTTCCTCTCATGCTTGTACTTTTTGTTGCATGGATACACTCAAAGGCTCAAATTAAAGGCTTTCTTGCTATCCTGCCTGCTGCCAGAAATGGAGTGCCTGTTTTTAAACCAAGTGCCTGATTCTTGGTTTCTCTGTATCTCCTGCAGTTACGTAAACTGAAGAGAGACAATGAAAAATGGCTGTTGGGTGTTAATGTCTATGTACATCAGGGCCAGTGGTGGACTGATAGCATTTTATATCCCTTGCAGAGCAGAGTATGGCTACCCCAAGTTAAAAATGGGGTGAAAGTTATTTGGGGTGAAGGAAAGGAGTAATGAGTGAGTACATAGGAACTGCTGTTCCTTAGAACCACTCAAACTTTTTTATCCAGGTGCCTGTGTATGTTGTTTGCATAGTGGTTAAAAAGCAAAGTATACAAGTATGCAATTTCTGGTAAAGGCCACTTAGACACCTAACTCCTGATTTTGCCTTTGAAAACCTTTCTTACCATTCTTACCTCTTGTTGAAATGTATTTACTTTTGAAGATGTTGCCTATTTTATCCGTGAAAGCAAAGAAAGGAGATAGTACTAGTCTGAAGTGGTATAGAGGCAAATGCCTCCAAGAATAGGGCGATTTTTGGTTTTTTTATACATAGAGACCCACCTGTGAATTGCTGCTTTGTGCTGACCGGCAATTTATACAGCTTTTGCCCAAATCTATCAGACGCAGCTCTTTAAATGGCTTAAAAATAGTTTGTAAGTGTTTTAGGCATTCAGTCAAATTAGTCACTTAGTCAAATCATCCTTTCAACCGGTGCTTTCAGCAAATGGTTAAAACAGCATTTGAGGAAGGACCAGGTGTATGATCTAATGCCTGAAAGCAGCTCATGCTCAATGACATAATCCTAAGAATAAATGTATTGTAAATGTATGGCCAAACACAAGAGAATATCTGTCATCAAGTAGCTGGAAGTGCCACATGGTTTTTGTATCACTGCGCTTCAGCTGGAGCCACTGAGACTTGTGCAGCACTTTCAGCTTCTCCTGAGAGAAATAGCACCTACTGCTTCAGCAGTTCCTGGATCCAGGGCAGATACTTTTAAGAAATCCTTAACTAGCAGAAGTAAAATCTTGATGGATATCTTTTCCTCTCAATGGAAGAAACTCAAAATTCACTGATTTTAAATATACAGCTTCTGGTGGCGTATAGGGCTGTGAGACATGTTGCGTCAGTCTGTCTAAACAGACAGAGGGCACTGGGCGTCCTGTGTACAGGGATCAAAGTCTGGGTCCATCAGTGGCGTACATGATACCAGGTTAATCACTTGGCCTCTATGCCGTGTTTCTGTTAGTGGATCTGGATAATATACAGTATGGACATTTGGAAGAAAAAAACTTGGACGAAAGGCACTATGCTATTACTGTTACAATTACTATCACAGTTGCAGTTGTACTCAGAACTCGCCATTAGTGATATACCACTCATTTAAAGGTTATTCCAGATTTCTCCACAAAAATCTCTTGGACTAGTCCTCATTCTTCATCTCTATTTCTGTCTTCACCGTGAATGGGTACAGCTCTGTTATTACAGTATTTATAGGTAACTTTTAACTGGACTCATTGTCCTTGTCTTCCTGCTTGTTCTTGCTAATCAGAACTTGTGCTCTGTTCCTTGATTGTTGATATTTTTCTTTTCCTGAAGAATGGTGTGTCTCCATTTACAGTTTAAAAACTAGCACTTAAATGGAGTGTTAAATCACTTCTGGAAACTGGGCCTAAAATAAACAGTTAGACTCTATGAAAAGCCACATCAACCTCTTGACCCTGCTCTTGCCTCTTTTCAGAAGCATGCTATGAACAGCTGTGTATACAAATTGAATGTACTCTCTATCTTCAAACCCTTACTAGGAACCATCCTAGTATTTTAGTGCTCAGTGCAACTCTATGACTGTTCAAGTCCATCCTCTCCTGCTAACCCTGCAACTAACTTCTCAGTTTTCCTCCCTCAGTTTCCTGTCTCTCTCACAGCCGTTACCATTACAAGCTGCAGGTGCTCCCCTGCCTCTCCTG
>NW_010398358.1:5946-6259 GCF_000710305.1 Buceros rhinoceros silvestris
TCACTCCCCAATCACTCTGCATTACTTCTTTCACTGGTGAGCCCTCTGACCTTCTGTAACTTCCCCTGTTGAATCGCTGTTAGCCAGCTAAGTTTACCAAATAGTAGAAAAAAAATACAAGGTAATTACACTGTTTTATTAAAACTGGGAAATTAAACATTGGACAGTGATGAACCAGAGCTCAAGTCACCACGGATTTTGCCATTTCTAGGGAGGAGGGGGACCTGTGGGCTTCAGCTCTCACAAGTACTAGGAAATGACACTTTTTAAAAAAGTAAACATCCTTCATTTTTCATTATGGGGGGGGGGGGGG
>NW_010398358.1:6505-12837 GCF_000710305.1 Buceros rhinoceros silvestris
GGATCCTGTTCTATGGCCACGGTAATAATGATGAACGTGGCTCATTCAGCAATCACCTTTTCTAGCAGCAAATGACTGAGATTTCTCTTGCTCCTGGATGATTTGGGCTTGTGGAGTGAGGGAGAACTGGGAGGCCTCACCATGCACCAGCCAGACTCAGATTATCAACCCAGTTCCAGAGTAAAAGGGAGATGAAAAAGAAGAGGGAAGGAGTTTTTCTGCAGTCTTTCTTCCAGGAAGGGAAGAAAAATGGGAGCAGGCAAATCTTCACAGCAGCGGGTGGAGATGGGTTTTTTCCTCTTCTGCCCCCACACAGCAGATGGATCCATGCCTGGGATGTTCACCGGGGAGCCCTTTTTGTAGCCTCCTGGCCTGGGGGATGCCAGACAGTCTCACAGCCTCTTTTGTCATTCAGGAGAGGTGCTGTTTGAGCAGAGCTCTCAATGGCTTAGACAGGGAGGCAGGGGTAAGAAAAGAGATCTTTCACATCGTCTTTATTTCTCTTGAAGTGGAGTTTGTATCCTGGTGCATTTCCGTGTGCATGTCCCTTGATGTCAATTAGTGCCAGGGGAGGAGCAGCAGCCGGTCCCACAGGCATGGCCACAGGACAAGGAAGAGACCTCCCAGGGGCCTCCTGAATTTGCAAAGGCAGTGGAACAGTGGAACTGAAAAGGAATACTAAATGTGAACTAAGGAGGTGGGATGTTTCAGCTCATTAGTGATTATTAAAAATAACTATTACTCTGTGAATGTAAACAGTACTGAGTGTGCCCTGCTTAAAATGAGATTGAGCAAGATGCTTCTTTGTGACCCAGTTATTATACATGGTCATCTACAGTCGTTGCTTTTTAGACTGTGGCTTTCAAAGTGTGTGAAAAACACTTTATACTCCTGTGTATGTCTAAGCTGATTTCACACAGTCCAGCCCAGTCGCCATGTGCAATCATTCAGTGATTATTTTGCCTGCCTTTCTAATGTAAGACTCTCTGAGCAATGGCAGATATTTCATTGATTGCTCTTTTTGTAAAGTATCAGCATTCAGCCAGTAATCAATTTATTACCAAATGTTGCTTGGAATGAGCAGCTTTCTCCTGACAGTAATCTCATCGGTTGTGAAAAGATACGATCAGGTGACAATGAGATCTTCTCAATAATGCTACAGTAAATCACACTCAATAAGTGTAAAGAATCCTGAGTAAAAATAATTCCTGTTTCTATTAATGAAGCCCTTGGCAATTGGGAGCCAGTGCAACAATGGCAATACTGCTGGAGAAGTGAGAGATTGTTGTCCAAAACGTGAAAAGTTACTAGGAAGCTCAGTTTAAATGGGCTTTCTGCATAAACTCATTTTTCACTGCTAGCTCTGACAACCTTTTCTGGTGTGTGTGTGTCCCATTTTAAAGCTTTTCTCTCTTTGTTGCTCTGAAACTGTCAGGTAAAACCTTATTCATGGAATCTGTTAAGGCAGCTGTATCTACCTTGATATCTCCATGATATCTAATATACTTTAACAATTATGCACAGAGGTACGTATTTATTTCCATTTATATCTTGCAGTTAGCATTGCATTTGTTTATTTATCATATTGTATTGCTGTTTGTCTGTTGGACAAAAGTGGACTCATGGCATGAAGATCTGTGACTGTTCCAGTGTCTTCAAAAGGGAGATAGTCCCATGTTCAGCATTCTGCTTCCTGTACTGGCGTCTCTCACTCTTGTTGCAGACACTTGTTCCGGAGGGGTGCTTTGAGAAGTCATATTTCTGTAGGCTGAAAAGATTCCGAACTCTCTCTGAACTGTTCAGCAAAGGGCTTTGAAAATAGTTGAGAATCTTAAAAATCATTGAACACAGTGGCTTAAGAAGATGGACGATCTCTGTAGTATAAGAACTGTATTTTGCATGACATGAACTTTTAAAGTCTCCTTCTCTGATGCATACGATCCTTGGAAGCCACAAACATGTGGCCCTACTGTGTCAAGCTGTTACAGCGGTGCTTTGTTCAATTGGCTTCAGTCTTCATACACTGATTTGAAATAAATTAATTTGTCACAAGTGCTGGTGGGCTCTAAGATAACCACCATCATGCTGGTACATTAACCTCTGCCTGAGTGGGCAGATGACCTGAAATACTAATTCAAACTATTGAGAACTTCCATATTTTTATCAGTTATGGTTATCATGACCAGTTAAGCATTAATTCTGATATTTTAAGTCTCTCAGTCGTTAAGTATTACTTCTGGTAAAACCACTGAAGAACAAAGATCAAGCTGTGAAGATGTGCACTTGCCTACCGTGACTGGCCTATGTTGTGTCATGGATAGGCATGAATGGCTACTTAGGATACCAGAGAAAGCTGAGACCGGATTGTGCTGTATTTCCCTCCACTAGCTCCCAGCTAACCAGCAACCTCAGGAAATAAAAATGTCCTTGATGTATCAGTTCTTTAAATCATCCGTCATGCTTAGGACAGCTACTTTCTCAAAACTCAGCCACCTCTATGAAATAAAATGCACAATATTCTTTTTATATTGAGACAAAAATATTTTCATTTGCATTTCTGCAATAGACTTAAAAAGGTTAAAGAATTTTTTCTGAGATTTGAAAGAAGTTGCATTTGGCCATGAAGTGTGAATGGGAAGTTGTAGCCCCAAGGTGATATTTTCAGCAAGATCTTATCAAACAGGGAGCTATCATGACATTTTTTTCCCTCATCTTATCTGTTACCAATGGATGATAGGTTTTCCTTTCATCCTCTGAATGATACCTCCCACAACTGCATCTGAGTCCATCATTAAATTCCTGATTGCTAATTAATAGAAGTTATTATTTATTGTTATTACTAAATAAGGGCAGGGCTGCCTTCATCTGTCTGGAGGGTCTGCCATTGTATTTGCTCTGTGTATTGCTACTACAGTGGAACTGAACATGCCTCAGCTTCATGCAGATGCACTGTGTCAGAAAACATCTGCTAGCTGCTGATTTTATGCATATTACAGAGACTTTATGTACTGTTAAATGGACCACTTTTTCATTCCAAACCATAATTTTCCATGTGGCATAATTCGATCTGTCCTCACTCCAACATTTTGGTTTGATCAACTCATTTCTTCCTACCCAATATGCGTGTTGTAACTTCCTCTACGGCTCTGTGTATGTGTGTGTCCTGTCTGAGGGTGGAAACTACTGCAGTGCTCCTCTCATGACAATATGGTGGTAGGGCAAAACATGTCATTTTAAACAAAATATTTTCTTTCCATTAACTTCTTTCAACACTGAGCTTTAGTCTAGACAACTTGGGTCTGATAATGCCAACTGCCACCCAGCTACATAGTAGCATCCCATGATCAAATGCACTTTTTCAAAAGTACCAAGGATACTTAACCGGGTACCAGGTTTAGAGCTTAAATGCATCTGATGAGGAAAAGCATGTCCTCCACACAGAAATTCCCTGTGCCTGTACAACTAACTTCAGAACAGAAGAGGCAGAGAGGCAGCTCGTTTGGGTCACTGCCCTTTGACATCCATCTGTTACCCTCCTGGGAGCTGAGCTGCATGGCCTTGGAAGCACAGGGTGCGGGAGGCAGAAGCTGGAAAGGGCTCAGAAGAGGGCAGTTGCCTCTGGAGATGGGGCAAACTTCGCTATAAACCATTTTGGTTTGGTTTCCTTCTTCCATTTAACTGCATTCATTGCATGCTGCAATGCCATCATTCCCCCACGGTTAAGCCTGAAATTGCTGTGGAGAGAGTTACCGTGTAGAGGCAGGCTGGTCATGACTGCTCTGCGTGGCTGTGGAATGACGACTGTTTGCTGTCCATTCCTAGGAGTTCTTGAAACAACAAATCTCCTCTGTGTCTGTTGAATCACAACTTGGGGTTAGTACAGCTCTAATTACAACAGAGAAGACAGTACTTTTTGGTCGCGGTGACATTTCTAGAGGCTACAAAGAGAAAGATGTTAATGTTTAAATAACACCTGCTGATCATTTCTTCTATGTGTAAGTAGCAGGAGGAGGGGCGCATACTGCTGGGGAAATATTTTTGCCAAATAAAACATCACACAGTCTTTCTTGGCATGCAGAGAACTCCATTGCTACATTAGAAGAACCCACCACCATAGATGTGGCATATTTAGTAATTTGACAAGTTTGAATAAATATAGTTTATTAATAATAATAATAATGCACATTTATATAGCTTTTTAAATCTTCAAAGCACTTTATAAATACTCATTTGTTAACTAATCCTTGCAACATCCTTGTGGGGTATTATTAGAGGTATATAACTGTTCACAGTGCACCAATTTCCAGTAAATTTTAACAATGCACGAAGGTCTCCTATATGACCTGCATCTCTGTATATCTGGAATATCATACACAGACCTAAATGCATCTCAGATCAGTAATTTCTTACATGAAAACAGTGTAGGTATATGTGTATAATTATCTCCCAATGAATTTTCTCAAAAAATTACCATTATCATTTAGCCGTGCTTGAGGTAACAGCCAGGGAACCCAGCAGTGACGGTGGCAGGGATACTGGGGTGCGAGGCCCTATGCTCATTTGTATGTGTGAGCAAAAAAGGCTGGTTCCTATCCCAGATATTTCGCAGTCCAGGTATATGATAAGAGACAACAGATGGATACAACAAAGAGAAAGAGACATCACGAGGTTGCAGTGAGAGGATTACAATTACTGTAAGAAGTGGTGGTCATTGCACACCAGCTGTTTAATTGTTCTCAGATAATTTTTTAGTCACCGCAACAGTGAGAGTAAGAAAGATTTGAAGGAGGATGACAAAGTGACTAGGCAGACTTTTTTAAGGTCTTCACTTGTGGATGTAGAGGCAGGGGGAAAATACCTTCATAAGAAAATGGGATGAAAAACATTTCACCTTTGGTAAAAATGAGAGCTAAGAATTCTAGTTTACCGTATGAAATCATTATGGATGAGACAGGGATAAGCCCTGAAGAGAGAAATGGAAGTGAATTTGAGTCTGAAGTGAAATGCAAGGTACAGGCATGAGGTGACAGTGAAGTGAGGTGACAGGAGTGAAGTGCCAAGACAAAAGATGACAAGTGTGTTTTGATAGAGCTGTTTGGTAGAAGCTGTTGCAGTTCGAAGGCTGTAAGAGCATCTGTTTTTAAAACTATTGGATGAAAGCCCTGTGTTTTTGGCTATTCTACAGCAGGTTGTGAGGACAGTCTTCTACCACTAACTTTCTGTGGCCTCCGTGACATAGGCCCTGGTTCTGTGCTTTGACGCAGTTCTAGCCCTGTGCAGGCGTGGCTTGCACTCTTGCTTGCTGTTCAGCTAAAACACGCCCTGTGTTTGCATATGTGCCTTAACACCCCGTTGAAACCCAGAGGAGTGAAGATTTACATACCTCATTCATCTGTGATCGATGTTCACTGCTCACGGTAAAGCCCTCTCCACACGCCACTCCTGAGGCTACAGATACTTTGTCATATTGCCGCTCCAGCCCTTTCAGACAGCCTGGGCACGGTAGTTGTGTGTATCTGCACTGCGTAACGAGGTGTAATGTAAACATATACAAGCCTTTTTTAATGGGAAGCAGCCTTGATGTGGTAGCACTGAGGTCTGTGCAGATTAGTCTGCCCTTTGAAAAAAGCAGTAACCTTAATTTATATGTTATTGCCAGTGTAAGCATTTGGGTTTTGATCAAACAATTAATGTACTTGGTGGGAGCCTTTCCATTGGCTGCAGTGGGCTTTGGACTGGAACCATACTCTGGAGGTCTCACATGCATATACAGCCTTAATTAAAATTTTCTAAACTGCTGTTATATAATGAGGATTCTAAACCTCCTGTGAAGTGTTACCAGTTAAGTCAGTGAAAAAAAAAAATGCACACAATATCTCACCGTCACTGTTAACATAAAGCACAACAATTCTCTGTATTAAGAAGACAGGTGAGTTATTGGTACATTGAGAACACTAAGTGAATGTCCCGACTTTTGCATGCTTGCTATTTATAAACAAAGCTGCTTTATTGTAATTTTGCCACATTACACACATACACATATATAAACACACCCTGAAAGTTGTGATCAGCTTTAAGAATAGACTTAGAGTAAAAATAATAAATCAACCCTAAATATTGCAAAAGTTTCGGTTTGCCAGGCATATTTTTTAAAACGCTACACCCTTTTACCATGAAGAGATGCATCCTGTGACAGCTGTGCATCATTAGCCATAGAATCTTTTTACACTGACCTATACGAGAAAGCTGAAGGAGACCTCAATCAAATCCCCTCTGTTGTGCAGTAAAAGCAGTCATTCAAGATTTTAACTCATTTTATTTTTTTCAGCAGG
>NW_010398358.1:12941-18316 GCF_000710305.1 Buceros rhinoceros silvestris
CTGGTCTCACAGAAAGTGCTCTGGCTTGGATTTATATGACCTGCTTTCTATTCCTGGCTCTGTCTCTGAGTGACCTTATGAAAGTCATTTTTATCTACTATTGTTTTTAAATGGGCAGAAAGATGTTTCCTAGCAGAATGGGCCAAACATAGGCTCTTTTTTTTCCATTTTCCCACCTCAGAAACTTATCCACAGAGAAGCTACACACCTGTACACATACAAATGCCAGTCAAGTGTTTGCCTCAAATAAGCTGCTCTGCTTCTCTATCTCCTGCTCTCTTTCTCTCTTTTGTTCTTTATAGCATGAGGGATTCACAGTGGAGTGCCTAAATAATGTTCTTTAAATATACATAACTTGAAAAGCCTAATTACATGTACACATTTCTGCTCTGGTTGGCTGAGGCGATTTCTGAAAGCAAATATTGTGGACCAAAGTGAGCTTCCCAAAATATTTATGGGCTTACTGTACAGCTACACCCAATACATGATAAGTATTTTTTGGAAAACTGCCTTCCCCTGTAGCAGTATAACTGTCAGACAACAGTTCACACACAGCAACACAAAGTCATAACTTGGGAGATAATCTTTTATACGCTCCTAACAATATGCTCTGAAATCGTGCATTTAAAAGGGTTTAAAAACATACAATACCCCAAACCATCAAGTAAGCAGTAAAAGTAACCGGCAGAGCCAGACACAAAACCAGAATGAAAAAGATTTTTTATTATTCTCCTCTGTATTACCATAAATGACACGCTATATTTAATTTTACAGTGCCCCTGGACAAATCATCAAATACTTTAATAACTACACAAACATTAATATTTAAATACAAGAGATCCCTTCAGTTACTGAATAATCATAACTCTGGATTGATAGGGTACTAAATGGAAAAATCTTGTTTAGACAGTTGTAAGGGGGGGGAGGGTGTTTAATGAAACAAGTTTGATGGTCTTGTCATCATAAAACTGATAGATATTTGGCACAATTTATATCTTTGCTGAAAAGAAGTTTGAGAAATGGAACAATTGTGGTGAAGATTAATTTTCCCTTCTGCCGTGAGAGCATAGTCCTCTAGGTCATTAGCAGGAATGTGTGACATAGATTGCACTTTACCCATGCAAGCCCTGTGCTGACTCTTGGAAAATGCACTTGTTAAATAGCTGCGACTTCTCCACTTGTGGGATGGGCTGCCCAGCTATCATCACAGCTAGCTAGACTCATTTTATGTGCGGGATGAATGTAGATGGTAGAAGAAACGGCATACGGAGTTCTGACTGTCAGTGTCTGTTAGCTCTGCCCACCTGTTCTACCCACTGTCCTTAGTGGAATTTTTTTAAAATCCAGATTTTGTATTATCACTTCAGCCACTCTCCCAATTAAATGTTCTACATAATAATGGAAGTTCGACTACTAAATCACAGTCAAAATAGTCAATTGCAAGATACTTCTGATCCCTCCAGCGGAAAAAAGAAAAGAAAAAACGAGGCCGAAAGACTTCTTAATCAAACTCACTTACGTAAATGTCTAAACCAAAAGTCTGAAACTTTACTAGACTCTGAGGTCTCCAGACCTGGGCCTATGTTCATCCGTGTGTACTTTGTGTCACTGAGCACACTAAGCTGATGACAACATTTGTCCATTACTGGACAAAGGCAAGGCTTTAACTTGTAATGTATGATATCCTGCCTGGGTGCCACAGCACTTGTAGCTAAATGAAATGTTTATGGATTGGGAGGTGGGTTGTATTCACTCACCAGTTCCTTATGTTGTTTGACTTCATGCCTGTTTCCAGGAGAGCCTGTCTCTGTGACTCACCTTAACGTTTTTTTTCCATGTTGAGGCGCCTGCTCACACACCGCAGTTCTCAGATTCCCTTATTATTCTGTGCATTTGAGCACCATGGAGATAATATAGCTCTCGGTATATTATGTTTCTTGGGCTCTTCTCAACGGGGAAGTAACCCTCTGAGGGAAGTTCAAGGGAAAACATGGATGTCTTCATCTTATTCTAGTGTCAAGAAAACAGAGAGAAGGGAACTGGCACAGAGGCTTAAGGCTTCTGAGTAATAGGTCATGGCCTGTGGGCTGACCCCCCAGGGCCTGGTAGACCCTGGAACCATTAGAGTACTCCTCCACATGTAGACAGCTAACAAACTTAATGATGAAGGGCTGCATCCAGGTTAGTTGTCATGAACTAATTAAATATCTTGCTCCATTTAATAAAGAAGGTATGGAAGAATCCAGACCTGTCTCTAAATCACCCACCCAGTGCTCTGCCAAGCATCTACAATGGTAGGAAAGGTGAGCAGAAGAAAAAGACAATAAAGCAAAACTAAAGAACTGACTGATGGAATTTTCTGTGCTAGGAAAAAATGGGGGTTGTCACCACATCCTAATGAAAAACAAAATACTATGGAAGCTCCAAAGCTACAAACCTGGAATCAGAGCAAAGAAGGTTAAAACGGCGTAAGAAGTTAGCATGAGCACTGCTGCACAGAGCTGAGCAAATCTTTAAATAAGTTATTCTTTCTGTCTTAATAAGCTTAATCATAATTTATCATTCAGTTCTTGTTACTTCATTTATTTTTTGCTTTCTTTATTAGAAGATAGCAATAAAACAAGAAGTTGGAACTGAGTTCTTGATATTAAGAAAAGGGCTGATCACTGGCTGACACTGACTCGGCTTGGGCTGCCTCCACCTCTGCTGCTGCAGTAGGAATGCCTGCTCCCTTGAGAGGACAGATTTAGCCACTAAGCACAACCTCTTTTTCAGAAGAAAACGTAAAGAGATAGCAGTTTCTAGCAATAAAATAAAACCCAAAACAACATAAAACATTTCTCTCCCACTCATTTCTATTTCATTTCAGCCTTTCTTGAAATGGACAACCTGTGCCCGTCGATGAGATTTTGAGCTGCTCACTGTTATCTGTAGTGCTTCACAGAAAAGCTGATTTTGCACTTACATGCGAACAGAAAATACATTTTCGCCTTTTTACTTTGCCCAAAAAATCTACCTGAAACATGCCTAGAAACAGAAATACATTCTTGCAGATGAATCTCATTTGAAGACACTGAAACACTGGTATGGAATAAAATTCTACAAAATCATATTACTTCATGATAAAATTGTAAATGCAGTGTACTGGAATGAGTAATTGAATTCCCCAAATTGCAGTGTGATTTATCCCCTCCCCTGTATGTGCATGGGTGTTTGTATTTTTGTTCAGAGAGCAACAGAAAGCTACTGTAAAAGGGTGTTTTAGTGGTCTTTCAGTTTATCGCTAACAAGTTTTTTTGAGATGTATGTACATTTTTCTCATTGCAAAGCATCCTCTTTCCAAGACATCTTTGACGTTTCGGAATTTGAAGGTTAGAGTGGCTTTTCCATATCACTTAACTGTGCTAATTGCTTCCTATTCCTTGACTGAAACAGAGATAAGAAACTATTTTGTGAAACTGTTTTGGTCAGCTGAAATAATTTTGGGGGCTAGACGTAGTCCCAAGGTATACTAGAAGCATGAATGAATCCTATGTGGACAAGAAATCATAAATGGAAGTGCTGGAGCAGTCTTCTGTTCACCAATAATGTAGCTCACAATAGAGGCACTTACCTTTTTTGAGCCTTCTGTAAAATAACTTACCTTTTTTGAGCCTTCTGTAGAATAAAAGGTACAGATGGTTGTCTGTGTGCATAACATCAGTGATGCCCAAAGCAAAGACATTACAAATATTTTACAGAGCTGTTATCACCAAATATGTACTCAGGAGGATACACAAAAGCAGAAAATCACCTTAGAGTTATAGAAGATGGTCATGACACTCTATTTACCACTCTGTTGCCTGTTCATTGCCATAACCTCTCAGAAGCACAGTTTTGTTTTTTTTTTTTTTCCCTAGAGCAGGCTGGATTTTACTCAGGATATCACTTCACACTGATAAAGTTATATTTAACTTTGCCAATGAAACGTATTGCTGGAAACCGTCTTACACAAACTGCATGTGTGGTCAAAGACTTTGGAAAAAAAGTCCCTGTGGGCCACAAAACTAGTTGGCACATGCAGTGGTTGAAATCTTGTCTCTGTAATGAAGCTGCACGTAAAAATCTGGCCTCATGGATTTAGCATCTTCCAGGTGGGATTCAGGAACACCCCATGTATATTGGTTGTGCTTAGCCAGGATACCTTCCACCTCCATTTGTTGTCAACTTTAGCTCTTTCTTGTGTGATACTGCAGAAGACTGTAACCACAGTTATTTTTGCTTCACAGGAGGAACAAACTTAATGAGAATAACTGTTTGTTTGCTGAAGTATCAAGAAGTCAGTGCATACATTGTTTTAACTGTAAGACCATGGCCTGACACCCTGCAGGTTAAACTAACATCTTTAGAAGTGCCTGTGTATGAGGTTGAAGAGCTCCAACAGTTGCTATTCTTGCAAGTCTCTCTTTAAACTGCTGCAGTCCTTCTAATCTTGTGCTGTGGTTTGTTTCCCTGTCTGACATTGTCTTTTAACAACACTTAAGTATTTTTCTGAAATGTGGTTTATCTCGAGTTGTTTCCATTCAAGCTTTTTTTAGCATTATTCTCTATTAAGCTAGATCTATATGTTTTCATATTAATACAGAATGCAGGTTCCTTTATTGTATAATTACTTTTCAGCAACCCATGCCAGGAAGGTGCATGTAAGTAAATCCCAGAGGTGCACCACCTGGAAGGTTCTCTCCGGGAGGAAAGAATAAATATTTATTTAGGAACATAGAAATAATCTCTGGATATAAGTGCCAATTAAACTGACATTGGTGCTGTCAGTTTCCTCTGGTAGCTCTTGTTCAAATATGACAAGAAGTCAGTCCCTGTCATCACTGAAGTCACGAGGAACGTCACCAGGCTCTAAGAGATTCCATCTCTGTGCTCCAGGTAGTACAACTGTATCCAATAGTTTTGATTCTTGCGTCTCTTGCTGGAACGGGCTGAAAATTAATGTATTTCACTGGTGGATGTGATTACCCTGATCCTTCTGAAGCACATGATGACTTTCATCTGTTTTAATAGCTGCTGTAAACATACAGGCAAAGCAATGGTGTACTATGAATATAGAAAATAATCAAATCATCTGGTTTTGATGAAAGATTGTAAAACTCTAAAGCACACTTAAAAAACATAAACTAAAAGTTTATTGAAAATATAAAGCAGCTTGTCCTCAGCAAATTTATGATTTATATCAGACTTAAATGCACTGTAATACACTTGGGTCAGCTTGAGAGAGTTGGCTTTGAGTGTCTAGAATATGTAAGGTGCAGAAAAAATGTGCATTTGCAGCAAATCTGCTCTGATGGAACAGCAGCAATAATGGGGCCTCAGATCTTTGAGTTCCT
>NW_010398358.1:18423-30337 GCF_000710305.1 Buceros rhinoceros silvestris
TGCTGACATGAGAAGGATCCCAGGGGCTTAAAGATCAGCAGACAGATGGCCCATTTTCCAGGACAGGTAGCTTGGATGCCTCTGAAAGTCTCACTGAGAATGCTGATATTTGCCGCAGGGGGCAAATCCTTCTCCAGCTGGATATCTCCTATGGATGTAGAGAAACTGTGTTCACTGCTATGATCATTTGGAGGGGGCTGTAGCATTTAGAGCAAGCCTAGCCTGTAAATGTCCCTGGGATGGGACTTTGTCCTGCAACCCGGACCAAATATAAAGGATACTTTTCTATGGACATAAGAGTACAAGAATCACCATGCTGACTCAGATCTCTCTGAGGCCCGATGACCTATCTCAGACGATGGCCTTCACCAGATAGCTCAAAAGATGGTGTTGAAGCTGAAGGAGTTCACCTTCATAGTTAAGTCTGGGTTAAAATGATGCAAGATTTAATTAGCTTTGTAAAGCTGTCATTGTCTCTAACTATGATAAATCTGGGAAGTTTAGTCTCAATGCTAGACTTGATAAATCCTTGGCATCAGGGACTTCCAGGAGCGAAAGGCTTCCACCAGATAACTACCAGTTACATGACACCATTCCCTCATTAGCTTTGAGTTTCTCACCTCTGAACTTCATTGCATGTCATTGTGTTCTTGCATCACGATATAGGGAGAAAAGAAATTCCTGATCTACTTTTTCTATTCTATTAAACATTTTGTATCATGTAATCCTCTCCCCTCTTATTTGTCTGATTACTTAATTAAGAACTCCTACATCTACTTAGTTTCTCAACAGTTACTTCACTTAAAACCACAGCACTTATTTTTCTGGTAACTAAATTGTATGCTACAAACAAGAGTAGGGGAAACTGAGGTGCCCATAGCTCTTTGTGGGGCCAGGGAACTGATTCCGACATAATTTTTGTCTTGTGTACTCTTCTAATAATGGTAGTGGAGCAAAAGTCCTTGCTGATCCCAGGACTACAAGATGTCCAGATCCTGTTCTGAGCAAGTGCCTCCCATGAAAGCAAAAATTCTGCAATTATATCCTGAGATAGGACAGACCAAGGAGGGAAAAATTCTGTGCCTTCCTGCATGACTTCATACAGAAGCACCAGATGCAACCTAGCCCTGCCAAAATAATGAAGAGATATTGACCATTTAATACAAAATAAGATCTCTCAAAATGCCCTCCTCTTCTTTTTTTATTTTTTTCCTAAAACAAAGAAAGGAACACATTTGGAAGAAAAGTTTTTACTACAAGCCAAAACGTCTTTCCTGTCTCCAAAACACTTATCTAATAGGAATGAAGTAATGACGCTAAACATTTGTCTGTTCAAGATAAAAATCACAAACTGCATGGCTAGAACACTGGTTTTGAGATGGTCCATTTAGTGGAGGTTGGCTATTCAGAGCCTTACTGTATTCTCAGTTATGTGATGCTGAAGCGGAAGTGCTGTGTGCTGAAGGTTCAGGGAAGTGTAAGAGAGAACAGAATTAGACCCTCATGAAATCTTAATGCACTGTGAAGCTTTCCAGATCACATACATAGCCCAGTGAGACTGGGAAAGGCCTAGTTCAAAAAATGTCTAGCAACGAGAGGATATGGTTCAGTTCTGCTGTGATCTAATGAAAGATGAACCAAGCTTCTTAGAAGTCTCATAGGATTTTTACTTCAGTTGTTATAGACAGGTATGTAGATGGTATACCTAATCGGAACAAAAAAAAAGGAAGAGAAAGGTCTGGAATTAATTAAATGCCTTCTCTCGGAATAGCCTCATAAAACCTTTGTCTGATTAAAGTCCCTACAAACAAGGAAAAAAAAAAAGCCTGCCTACTAAACAACTAAAAATAAAGTTAAATGAAAGATGTTCTAAAGATGGCAGCTTCTAAGAAAGAGAATTTCCATGAGCTTTTGGTGTAGTTGGCTGACAGCCTTTTCTGAATGGCAAATGCTTGAAGGCTCAGTTTTAGGACAGGTTGTTAGTTGCCCAAATTGACTGAGTGCTCCCAGAGGTTGTTTGAGTGTGTGGTTAAGGGCTTGCTGCTCAGACAGGCTATACAGAAACACTCAAAGGACCCTGCGTGCTCTGCCAGCTCCTTCTGATTTATTTATATGAATAAGCCACCAGGCCCAGACCATGCTCTTCAGACACTACTCATTTGTAGGTCACTCCGCACATTACTCCTGCCTTACAACCGCCAAACGAATTAATATTAACATAGATATGCAAGACTGTTGCTTTTGTCAAAAGCCGAGCACTCAGTGTTGAGGGGGCTTTGGGGTGTAACTTTAGAAAATTGGAGTCCAGACCTGAAGGTTTTTAGGAAGAGACAATCATGAGTCTGGATGATATTACTGACTGGGAAATACAATACTGACTGTGCGAATACAATAAGATTAAATCTCTTGTTTGAGCTGTTGGGCATGATGGAGTGGGATTACACAATGGTTTTCCCATGTAACGACCACATCGTGAAGGGTGGAACACAGATGAGCTGGGCTTGGGCCAGCGGCTGCTCCAGGAACTGCCTACTGATGTGCAGAAAGGATGGGGTATATTCGACAATCGGTTTTTAGTGCTTTGAAGTTAACCATTAGTTGTAGTCACACTACATATGTTTCTGTCAGCAGCGGACAGGTAACGAGATAAAAGTGTGTCAGGTTTCTGTGTCTGCCATATGCATTATCTTCCCTTTGGTACGAGTGGGAGTGAGCCAAAAGTAGTCATCAGATGAAATAATTTCCTCTACAGGCTTGAATTCAGCTTCCTAAATTAATCTAATATCTAAGTTGCTTTGCCTTCGCTGTTATTTTAACTTAATTTAGCTAACTCTGTCTAGCTCACAAAGACAGGAACACAGCTTCTTGTTTATTGACTGTGATGTGCAACTCTCCTGTATCTTTCTTTAACCTCAGTTTGGCTCCTTACCAGCTATGAACAGGTTATTTGATCCTGGCTGTTATTTTTTCACTGACAAAAAGAGACCAACCACATCTGACTTCCCAAGTACCAATACAAACTGACTGGACATAGGAAAGCTTTCATGCAGGCAAATCCTGAGTTAGCTCACAATTACTATTTTTTGTTGGCAATAGCAGATATTGACTGCCAGCCACACTGTCTTTGAGAATACCTGGCCTCCACAGCCATTTCCTTCTTTGAAAGGATGTCCATATTCCTACCTGAGAGAACTGAGTGAGTCTGAGTGGAACGGATCACTCCTTTTTTCTGATCTGGATACGAATAGTGCTTGGACAGGTAAGTTTGAGTCAGCAAATCCTCAGCAGCTGAGTGTTCTATAGCAGGACCATGAACCAAGAGTTAAACATGGCAAGACAGATATCTCAGGAGATGAGCAGTCATTTCTTCTCTAAAAGTGGCATGGTATCCAAGGAGGGTAACCTAGGAAGGATTTTATATTGCCTCCACATGCACTAAGGCATAGGTATGAAATACCACTGATGAGAAGCTAAGCAGCATATTGTGGTGAGAAATGTCACCTCTGGATGAGTGTGCCACTGGCACGGAGGTATTCACAGAGAAATGGTTAGAGTGGAGACAGCTTTTGAAGGAGGACTGACCCACTGCCATGCGTCCTGCTCTCCATTCTCTGTGGAGGTGCTCACAGGCGTAGCTGTAAGAGGCTACTTTAAACCAGCCAGTGAATGCTAGACCATGTGCTTGCTGTTCCAGGATAGCTAGACATCCACTATCTTCTGGGTAGCTCCTTGCCACAGGTCACTTCCCAATCGACAGTGTCCTCCAGCTGTTCTCATTTTGCAGGCTCCTCTATGAAATTGCTCCAGTAAGGCACTAGAACTGCAGACATCTTCGGCATTTGAAAGAGGCATCTGCAACATTTGATTTTCTTTTGCTTCCTTCTGCTTCCTTGCCCTGTTGTCCCTGGATTCTGCTTCTACCTCTTTCTTGGTCCTGCCCCTGTACCAGCTGCTTTGGCAAAAATGGTCCAATTGTCACTGAAAACCCTCTCTTTATATGCTGAACATCTCTGCATGAGCAGACCTCATTATCATGTGGCAAGAGGTCATTTACATATGCAAATCAGGTTAATGAGAGCAGAACTGTAAAAGGCTTCATTCCAGAGGCATTTGCATATCTAGCTTTAAAAATATTTGAGTGCTCTGCCCCTAGCCGTGCAGCCTGGACACAGAAGCCCTGGCAGTATGTGTTCAGTGGTGATTATATCCACAGACAGCTGCCGGCCTGGTTTGCAACAGCTACTGTCTGAGGCATTGGCTTGTTGGAACACAGAGGGTAGCTGTGTAATGTGCACTCCTGCACCACGCTACCAGGAGGCAGTTAAGCCTTGGCCCATATTGGGGCAACATGTGGGCTTCTGACAGGTAGATACATGCAATTTAGCATGAAGAATACAATTTCCTATGCTGCTGTCACTAATGCACGCCTGGTGTATGATGAATGAGGAAAACAATGCAGGTACCAGGCACGGCTCTCTAGGGAGAGTATATTCTGTGTGACATTGCACCACACGAAACACTGACTGCCTTTATTCTCTAACTGGGCCTCTAGCCCCCCAGAGTACCAGGAGGGCTCTCTTTTGGATGTTTGCAAATAACCCACAACACAGCCCTGACTCCTTTCTCTGCCACAGACAGAAAGGCAGCCCCTTGTCCCTCTCTTAGTCAGGTTCCAGAAAACCATATTAGGTGCCTTCTGAGTGTCTGTGAAGTGTTTTGCACAAAAAGTTCCTTAGAAGAAGCATCTTTTGCTGATCCATTTTCTCAGCTGGTTTATTTGCAGGAAGAAATTTGAATGTTTTTTCACTATAAAATTATTTCTGTCTGCCAGAGATTTCTGTGTCTGGTTCCAGAGAAAAAAGGCAATTACATCATAATTTCTGAGAAAAGTGACTGATTTTCCCTTTGCTCCTGCCCAGTCCTCCTGACTAAGCTAAGCACGTTTCTGGCACACGCCAATGGCTAATTTCATAAAAGGCACTCCTTCTTGAGGAGGTAGTTCTCTGTCGTGATGTGCAGTACTACAATCTTCTACACAGCTGCCAGGCAAATGCCAGGTGGGTAGGTTCAGAGCATGTGACACAACCCTCACCACCTGTAAACAGAGAGAGACTCTTAGAAGAGCGAGTCGTTCCAGAGCAAGTTATTGCCATCCCTGTGCCCTCAGAGCTCCACACATCTCATAGATGGACGAACACGCAGCAATTCAATGTGCTTCGTGCATGGTTTGGGTGAAGACCCTGTATGTATTACACTGGAATGAGTTGGGATCATTGCCAACCCCCAAAGCACAAGATCTAAAGTGATCTGCCCAGTCATGCTCTCACTGTATCTCTACCTCCACTAATTCTTGGAGATTCCCATCCTAATCCCATGTCCACATGCAGATCATGGGGAATAATTTACCGTAATTCAAACAACTGCATTCAACAGTTCAACAGTATGTTCAGTCTCATATATTACTGTCCATGGATTTTCTCTCATTTGGCCTTGCACTTCTAACTCTAATGCATCAGCGTGGGTCAAAATCCACTGCAGTAACTCCTTGGAGTCATTCCTGTATTGCAACATTTTGCCTGTAGCTATTCTCAGCAGCTCTAATATGACAGACAAGATGAATTAGCTGTGCCCGTAGGAGCAAGAATTGCACTACACTTTTGTCTGTATTTCCTGGAACTGAGCTGGTTCCTTCTCCCCACTGACGGCTATCACAGAGGGCTGCTCCTGTCCATATCCATGCACAGACACGTTGACATTTGCCTACTTTATGACACACCAGTGTATGGGTATCACCATCTAACAGACCAGCTGCTTTTTGCACGGAGTTGGTCTGCAAGCTGGAGAGAACATTCTCACACCTTGGAAGAAATTTACCAGTGTGCCTGAAAGGCTGGATACCACTTCAGGCCTATGCCATGCACCCTATGGGCTTGTGCATGAGGTACAGCCATGCAGCTGAGCAACACATTTCATTGATAGCACAGCTGGACATGGTCCTGACTTCATCACTGACGGGTCACAGCTATGAGAATATCGGCTTGTTTAAGAGCACTCAGGACTGAGCAGTCAGCGTCCCTGCTGTGCGCCCAGACTGTCACCTTTGGAAGCTGATCTCTCAGAAAAGCATTCCATCATTTGAGAGTAGAACTGTCCTCCCCTGTTCAACAAACTCTGCTACACAGGTTTGATAAGAGACGAGAAAAAGCAAAATACAAATTGCTAAAATAAATACCTGTGGGGCTCATGAAACTTGATTTTTTTTCCATGTTTGAATTCTACTTTTCAACTATGAAAATTCAAATTTAAGTAGCTCAAACTTACTGTCTTTGTTGTTTCTGGAGGTGTGTCTTTGTTTTGGTGAATATCCGCCTTCTACTACGCTCATGTTTAAAGCTCCTCACACAGAGGAGCTTTTTTTACCTCCTTGTGTAGTGCGAGATCAGAAGCCAGAGATTCTGTTTAGTAAATGACGGCTTAGGAGGTGTCCTGTTTTACATAAGCAATAGCCTAAAAGCAGCCAAACCAGAAGGGCAAAGAAAACTTAATCATTTCTAGGAAAAGGGACCAGCCCTCTCATTATCATTCAGTTGTTGGAAATACATATATATGGATTTTTTAAAGTATTAATAATAAACAGTTTTTCACTTGACCGCTTTTCAGGTTGATAATATATCTGCCATACTTTGCTTAAAATCCAGCCCTTCCCATCTTAAGAGCACTGAACGGATTTTATTGCCAATTCTGAAAAGTGTTAACAGGAGTAAATCACCCCTCACATTACTGCTGTTGTTCCCTTGCCCTGAGCCAAATTCACTGCTAAGCACCTCTGACCACACAGCTCATATAAACGTTCCTAACAGAGGAAGCGTCTCACATCTGCTTATTCTCACACAATTAGAAAAAAAACACCTTACAAAAAGCTGCGTCACTGCAGCTTTTGATATATATACGTATGTAACTGGTTATAGCTTACTTCTTCATGTCATATGCTCAATACTCAGCAGAAAAATTGAAGTCAGATATGCAGATGCCAAAAAAAGTGCATAACATCAAGAAAAAAAGAAAAGAGGGAAACTAAAGCCATTTGGTGGTGTCAATTTTCATTGTGCACTACATTGTGGGAGAGCTTTTGAGCTCTGGTATGGAGGAGCTTTATTAGAAACCAATTCTCCTCAGTGACCTCTGGAGGCCTCATCCTATACAAGAGCAAGCTAGGTGCCAAAATGAAAGGGGGAAACTCATTATATAGAGGTGTATTTCTGAGTATGAGCCAAATATAGTGAACTGCAGCAAGTAGGATTCCTACCAATGAGCCTAAAATATTCCTGCAAGAAATGAAAGATGTTTCTTTTTTTTCCATCTCCTGTATTGATTTCCTCCCTTTTATTTTACACTTGTAACATCTCCCTTGTTTTTGTTCTTGCCTCTCCTATGATACACTGGTCCCTTTCTTCCTTAATCTTTTGCTCTTCTGATGTCCCCTATTTCTCCTTCCTAATTCTCATTTCATTAGTCTTTGTGTCCTGTTTTCCTTAGTTTATTTCCCTCCTTTCCGCGCTCTGTCAGACTTAGAGTGGCATAAGTTCATATAACAGCTTAGCAATATAAATATGAACGTCAGAGAAAAATGAGAAACAGCAAATGACTTTGTATTATGTTAGCTGTAATTAGTAAGAGCTGTTACAGAATTCTGGCTCAACAGAAGTGCCATCACTTAGGTGTCAGGAGAGTTGGGAGTTTCATTTCATTTTCAGTGCTGCACTTCTCTCAGTCTTTGCTGATAGACTGACAAAGCCAAAGCAACCTGGTTGAAAATGGAATGATTTCAACAACTGTGAAATACTGCATGACATAACGGCCAACATAAAGCCATCATTCTCTGTGTTTACATTGGTACTGATTCCTAACAGCACGCTGTTAACTCAGCATAAAGCTCTGCTCCTCTAAAACAATTCAGGTACAAGGACGACTCTTTTACAGCCAGTCATGCACCATCCCTATAAAGAATTATTATATCAATCTAAACTGGCATGTAAGTTAATGCTCACCCCTTGGCAGCTTAAATTTACATTGTGACCCATAGACTTATTCCTCTCCAGCTGCTGAGAATCATAACCCCATGATCACTACATGCACATCTGCACTGTCCCTAGAATCAATGGATGCTACGGTGTTACACATATTATCAAATCCAATTGCTTGCCAATTAACCCAGGACGACATCTGCATGGAGGATTTAAATGAGGAGCATCATACTATGCTGTTTGGTCGATACAGTGAAAATGCGGGCACTGACAAGGCTTACCATTTGGCCTGCTACCACTGCATCCATCTCTCTGAATGGAAGTTATTTATACTCCCCCTGAATTATGGCTTGTATTCAAATATTGGCAAAGCTGCAATGTACAAAAAAAGTAATGTCTACAGTATGCAGTGGCTGCATACAGCTCTCAGGGATATCTTAAAAGGGTAATTTCTCCTTCAGGAGCATGTCTGTTGGCTCAGGACTTATGGGTGGATCCTTTTCATCTTAGACAAAAGGGTGCCGGTGAAAAAAGTGCCAGAGTAGTAGATGTGTTCTTCAGCACACACATGTACAGTGGAAAGGACAGCACTGGCTAAACCAAAGTTCTACTAATTAGAAAGAATCCTGACTTTTATAAAATACAATGAGGTTCAGCTTTTTTTCCCCCTCAGGAACAGCAAATGAGTTGATGAGGGTAATAAAATGCATCACACTGACAAATGAGTTGAATCTGGACATGGTAAGAAAATTAAGCTCCTTCATAATTTAAAATAACGAAACTATCCCCAGTATAATGAGGTATCCCACATACGGTCAGTGTGAGCACATGGAACAACTGTCCTCCCAGCTAATTCGACATTACGGCATTAGCTTGTCTGGCTGGAAAGACATCTCCCACTCTTGAACAAACTGGTGATCCTGAGTGAGCAAAAAACAAAGCTCTCCTGTTGAAGGGCTGAAAACAAGTGAGATAAAGTAAGTTTAAAGGGTTCCTGCTAAGTTTAGCTAAAAATTTAGGCTCTGTGTTAAATAAGTTGTTACCGACTTCACTGCGATAGAAGCGTTTCCATTAAGAAATATTCCAGTGGAAACAACCTGGTTGAAAGACAAACAAACCTCAGTGGTACCCACAGAACAAACCTGCGGCACAGTGCTGCTGCACGAGCCTGGCATGATGTGTTTTAGAGGACCGAAAGGCTGTCAACTGTCTTTCCACTGCTCAACTCAAAAGAAACTCAGAATAGAAATATGGGTCAAGATCTCAAATTTGAGAAGTGAGCATCTACACTGGCATTGTAAAAAAAACACACTACTTCTGAATCCAGTTCATGCTACAGATTGACGGCAGATAGCAGTGCCCACATCCACTGGCACTACAGGCAGCGGGAGCTCTTCTATTGACTTTAATACTATAGGCTGTAAGGTCCAATAAAAAATTTGTCTTCCTTCTCCATCTCCCTCTTCCACAAAATAATTTTTGGCTCATTATATTTTAGCCCCACCCTTCTGTGTGCATTATTTCAAACTCCTAACATTTCTTCTTTGAAGAAATGACAAAATAAATCCTTTTAGACTATACAAAGACAACTTTCAAGTCACACCTGATCATTCTCAAAATTGAGGAGCTCCCTAGTTTGAGAATTTGGCTTGGTACAGCAGGACAGCAAAACAAAATGTTTGCCTCTAAACTCCCTACGTCCACAAGTGTCCAAGTGTGAGGCTTCAGAGGAATCACATATCTTCAGAAAACAGGCAGCATAAAGACCAAAGAGTATTTTTCTTCTGTGCTGCTTTTACAATAAGTGGGAACTCAACTGAGATTTTGGCTTTCTAAAAATTTGGCTGATTTAATAGGACAGGGCCTTTCTGAAGCAGAAGCTAAATGAACTCTCCTTACTGCTCCCTTTTGATTGATTCCTAAGTGAAGTTCACAGCACTATATGTAGCCCTCCATCTTGTTTAAAGCTCAGCTGGTTTTGTACATAGGAAGGATGTATTTTACTGAATAGCGACTTAGGTGTTTTGCAACACGCCTATTCCTGGGGTAGACATAGCCTCTGAGAAACAAGGCTGCCATGGAAAACGGGAAGACTCATGAGGACTGCGGGCTGCATCTTTGGAAAGTGTTGCCATGGTTGCAATGGAGCGAATCTACCCCTTCCTCTGGTTCTGCCATAAAATTTGGAGCCTCTATGAGGTGGATGTTCCAACCAGCCAAACAAGGGGGTATAAGGGAGTGGGAAACAGGAATAAAACTGCAGAGAGATTCAGGTGGTCAATGGACAGGTGCTCCTAACTGTGACATTAGCAATGCACCCCTATGAGAAAGGATGGCCACTCCTCCCAAACCACGTGGCAAGTATCTTCTCAAAAGGAGAAGCGTATGTGTGGGTGGGGATTGTTAGCCTGCTCGTGATGAGGTGAGGAGTCAAAACTGCTAGGAGACAGATGAATGTCCTCATGGTAAAAAGTAGTAAGGGAAAATTTGCTCAGTAGGCATGGAAAGATATAACAGGCTATCTGTCAGTGATGGAGGGCTAAGGTGAGACAAAGTAAACCTCTGAGAACAGTCATCTCTTCCACTTGTAAATTCTGCATGGCAATGTCTGAGAAAAAAAGGGCTGAGAAACTCCTGGAGATTTCTCCCATGGCAAAGGGTGAAAAGCTGTGGCATGCTAGAAATAGCTAGAGGAAATGGTCTCTGTCCCAGTACAACACAGCCTTCTACTGAGATGCCAACCTGTAAAAAAACATAAGTGACTTATTTTTACAGAAAAGTAATAATCCAGACAGAATCATACACTCACCTACCGGAACTACACTCCCTCAAAGCAACATAGGAATAGATACAAACCTTGATTTCGCGGAGAAAACCACCATGACTCTGTGTGTGTGTCACAGTTTTAAATGTAAATAGTGTAATAATGCTTATTTGTCTCACCTTAAAATATATTGGAGGTATACAAGCAGAGAAACAATGGCTTGTGTAAGCGGCACAAAGTCTGTTTATCCCTGTCTCATACTGAGTATTGCCAGGCTAAAAAGAATCAGGGACACAAGTATCGAGAGAGCTAAAGTAAAACAATACCAATGATGGTCATAATAATACATTTATGTTTCTTCTCCTTTTAGTTCTAGAACTGCTGCAGCACACGACATAAATTTCTGCTGCAAATTAGAGGACCAGAAACAGACTTCTTTCCTTCAGATGAAAGCAAAATTCTTACCTGACTTGTGGAACTGGAGCTTTACAGGATTTCTACCAGAGAACACCAACATTACCAAAAAAAAAATCGTGAAAGCTGACAATGCTATCTTATGAAAAGTACGTTTATGAGATGAACAAAAATGGCACATCGGTGTAAATCACAGCTACACCTTGTTCAAAAAGAGCTACATGCTCAACGTCAAAAGCGGGCAGAACGCCAAGAGAGCTGTGTACTTGTCAATTAGCGGCTGAAATTTAATATGTAAAGGAAGAAACATATTGCACAGGAGAGAAGATGGCTCAGGGAGGGTTAACATCCACACAAAAAACCTCTCCCATTCCACTGAAATCCCATTAAAGGTAAGGGCGAGTGGTAGTGGTGACTGTCAGATGGGCAGCTCTTGGCTGGCTCACATGAAATTATGCAAGCAAAACGTGCACCGGTCTCCTCAGCTCTGTCGAACCCCCGGGCTGGTTAGTGCAGCATCCCGGCCTTCGCAGGCTGGGGCGAGTTTCATGGCGTTCCGGAGAACACTAGCGTGCGTTCTCGGAAAGGAGCTCAGGGCTTAAAAGGGCAGGCGCTGCCTCATCCCCGGCTTCCGAGCGAAGGTCTGCGGGATCGCTTTTGAGGCGGGCTGTGTAACGGGGACCACGGGGGCACCCGGCCCTTGGTACCCAGC
>NW_010398358.1:30413-30724 GCF_000710305.1 Buceros rhinoceros silvestris
TTGGTACCCAGCACCCCGAGCCGGCAGGCCCACGGCTGGCCTGTTCCGATGCTTTACGCAGCACAAAACAGGTTCCTCCGTTCTGTCCACACCTTCCCGGCTGTTTGCTCTCAGCCTACAAAGCGCTGCTGGTTTAGGGACGTTGAAGACAGGTGAAGCGGGCGGAGAAGGGCTGCCCGTGAGGGGGCGGGAGCGCCACGGAGGGCTCGGCGGGAGAAGCCCTAGCCCCACGTACGCTGTGACTTACTGAACTTGCAGACCGGCCGTGGGAGAGACGTGCCGGTTTTTAACGGACGGAGGCTCGTTCTCCG
>NW_010398359.1:0-297 GCF_000710305.1 Buceros rhinoceros silvestris
TTGGTCCCTCTGCTGCCGAAACAGAGAGCCAGGAGCTGCAGCAGAAAGCAGGGGCTCCCAGAAGAGACCCTGGAGATGAGCAGATTTTCAGGGGCTCCCACTGCAAAGAGGCAAGAACTGGAAGGCAGAAAGAACAGCTTTGCACAGACAGATTGGGTTGGGTTGGGTGAAAGCTGGTGGGGCACCTCAGGAGAGGCAGCTTGTGCTGAGCAGGAGCTGCCAGAGGGTGCTGCAGTGGGGATGGAAACTGCTGGAGCTTGGCTGTTCTTGGGTGGCCAGAGGAAAGATCCCCCTTCC
>NW_010398359.1:445-828 GCF_000710305.1 Buceros rhinoceros silvestris
GTTGCAGCCTCCAGCTGCAGAGCTCAAGGCACAGGTCTGAGGGCAGCACCAGCGATGGCAGTGCCAGGGGACCAAGGACAGAACGGGTGGGCTTGGGGAGGGGAGGAGCCAAGTTGTCCATCCCCTGTCAGAGCTCAAGGGAGAGCTTCTGCGAGCAGTGCAGAGCTGCTGAGGAGACCCCCTGCATCCATCTCCCTTGGAGATGCTGCTCTCCCCTCTGCTCTGCACTCAACAGGGACTAAAAATAGCCTGGACGTGCCCCGGGGCAGAAGCTGCTTCCCAGCAGGATGGGAGGGAACTGGCCCAGGGGCTCCTAAGGCAGCTCCTGCTGCCCCAGGGACAGGGCAGCCTGACCCACGCTGGCAACCGCAGCCAACGATTGA
>NW_010398359.1:1045-1438 GCF_000710305.1 Buceros rhinoceros silvestris
CCCAGGGCAGCCCGGCTGTGCTGCCCCAGCCAACCAGTCCTGCACCCCCTCCCCACCTCGTCTGGAAACACCAGTGGGCACCAGAGGGACCAGTGGGAAACTGCACCTTGGGGCCAATAGAGACCTGAACATGTCGCTGTCACCCCCTCATGTCACCACCTCCCCCATCTCTGATACACCCGCATGTCCCCACATCCCCCCACCCCAGTGTCCCCTACCTGGAGAGGACGCTTACTCAGGCTACTATGGTGACCCACAGTGGAGGAACAAGCTGCTGTGACACCCTAGGGAACAAGATAGGTACCCCCTGGAGGACACACAGGACATGGTCAGGGACATGCAGGAGCGGGCAGTGTCCCCATGGCATGTCACTGTGGTGGGTGACATTTTCCC
>NW_010398359.1:1610-1879 GCF_000710305.1 Buceros rhinoceros silvestris
GGGTGGCATGTCCCCATATATCCCCGTGGTATGTAGCCCATCCACACGTGTGGCCCCAAGGCAGGTGATGAGAGGAAGGACAGGAGAAGGGAAACCTGTTCCCAGCCCCAGGAGCAGCCTCTGCCTGGGCTGCACAAACCCCCAGATGAACCCCCTGGGCCATCCCAGCTCATGGGCTGGACATGGCTGGGACAGGGCCGGCAGCCAGCAGCCGCCGGAGGAAAGTTCTGCTCTTCCTCCATAGCCTCCACCTCTGCGGCCGGGGACGA
>NW_010398360.1:0-11152 GCF_000710305.1 Buceros rhinoceros silvestris
TGGAAAAAAGAGATTATCTTTGCCAGTAAGCAGAGCAGTGTGGAGTATACCAAATCCCCAAAGCTTCCCAGGAGCCCGTAACGCTTGACTTAAAGTCTTATTTTTCCAACAGTTGTTATAGAGACTCTTTTGCTGAAAAAGCGCATCTTCATCCTCACCATTGTTACATACTTCAGCAGTCTTATGTGTTCTCTCTTTTCCAAAACCTCTGATTGCAGCATTCATAATGTATTTGCTTTCACTGGTTTGTTGCCTTTTGCTGGTAACACTGGAAATTGAAACAGCTATTTTAAATTATAACATTCAGATTAGAGTTTTCCCTAGTATGTCCTTACATAAATAGGAATATAAGGGAGCTTTTGAGAAAGTGGAAGAACATGCTGAAGAACATTATGGTGCTGATTTCAACGAAAGAAGCATACACAGTTTTGTCTGTTTACTGCAAATTACCGCCAACTAAGCTAGGCGTCAGAAATTGATGGAAAACGCCCCAAATTATGCCTTTTGCCGGGTTTCACATGGAGCTTACTTTTGACCAAGTTTTAAAATGTCACCCTTTATATTTTAAGGCAGCAGTTCTGTAATGCCTTGTGACCACAGAGACACCAGTTTCTCCACAGCAGATGGAATCCTATTTTGAAATGGGATGTTCTCATTCCAGCACAGTACTTGGCTCAGTCTACTCTGCTGAGCAGAACCTTGATTCTGCTTATAAATTCTTTGAGAATAAACACAGTCAAGAACAAGAGCGTATTTAAAAATATTAGTGCATTTGAAAATTGTGGCAGCCCCGAAATTTTTGAGATTTCATATTTTATTTTCTCAGTGGCATATACTGACAATGAAGAAGTTAGTGGTGTAGTTTGAGTAAGTAACATTGTGACACATTCAAAAGTCACAGATGACTCATGCAGAAGGATCAGATATCATTTGAATCTTCCTGCCAGCATGTAGCTATCTTAGGGGTTCAACATGGCATTAGGATGATGTAATCGTTTAGTAGTAATCGTAAAGTTTAATTCTTTTTTGGAGTAAGATGATAGGTATTACAGAGTCCTTCACCTACGATTGTTTCTGAAAGTTCAAGTATTTATTTGTAAGTTTGTGTTTTACAATTATCATTTTCCAGTAAGCACTGCACTTCAAAAGCAGTATTAAGCTATTTTTTTTCCTACTTACTTTATATGGGAGAAGAAAGTAGAAGGTACAATTAAAATCACCATTTTGTTTTTCCTGCCTACTGGGGTGTAGAAATGTGTACTGCAAAGTATATAGAGTACAACGAGCCTGCTAACAAGAGAGGTGAGCTCAAGGGATCCATCCTCTGCTCTTTGTAGACCTTTTCTCCTTTTCCTGTGATAAATTGGGGTTGCCTATAGCTGTACTTTTAATCCAGTAACAGTGTGCAACAGCAAGTGCTATAATTTTAATTCTCACGCAGCTAGGTTTAATAAGAGTTCAGCAGTCAGGTGTACTTACCATTCTTAGGGGTATATAAACAAGCCCTTAAGATATCCAGAGGTTTTTTTACACGACTGTTGAAAAATTGTTCTAAAGACAGCTGGGTTTGTTTGTCCTATTCACACTGCCAAGCCTTAGCGTTCTTCTAGCACGTAGGAACCTGTGAATCTATGAATCCCCTCATTTTCTAAATCTTGTCCTTCTTCTAGTATATTAAATATCCTGTGAAATTTGCATCTTTGACAGCTTTGCCCTCAAGTTCTTTTGTTCATTCCTTTTTTGTTTGTTTTTTGGGTTTTTTTTGTTACTGTTACTTTCCCTTTGCCATCTTTCAGAGCCATGACACAACACAGATTTGTTTGTTTGTTTGACTTGATTCATTCATGGCCTGAGGAAGTTAAACTCGAGAATAGATTGTGAACGGAGGATGTTGAAGGAGAAAGAGTTCAGATATTTTGCTGCTAAGTTATGTACAAATATCTATATAGGAGAGAGGTTTTTTCCACTTCTCCCCCAATTATCTTTATCTGACTATACTTTTCAGCCAATAGAAAACACACCCTCTCTTTGCACACTGCTATCAAACGACTTGGCTGGAATCCTAGAGAAACTGGGCAGGGAGCACAGAGGAAAACATTGTGAAGAGGAATTTATGCTGTATTGCTTAAAATGAGAACAGCCTCCAGGCCTCCAAAATAGTTCTAAAGGGTTACTTCTGAAACTCAAAATATCTTGGTTTTTCTTTATGCATAGTGCCATCAAAAAGGATCAGTATTGCTCAAATGTTTTGAAACAGTGACTGAAATGGATCACTTGTTACCACCTTTCCTTCCTTGAAATTTTTGTTGGTTTCTGAATCTTGAGGCATGTAACATGTTTTAACCTTCAGGGTGCTATGTAAAGGCAAATAAATACGATGTGGCGTGATTTCACCATAGTCCTGATATTGTAACGGTATCCCCAAGGAATGTCTTGTAGTGTCATTCTGCTTCATCTTGGCGTTATAATGCTATCTGTTCCAACTACAATTAGGGTTGAAATGCACAGCTAAATTACATATCAATGGAAGCAGATTAGCATAGTTAAAATAGAGCTTCTCTTTACTCCACAGATGTTGAACATTCAGTAAACCGAAAAGAAAACCTGTTACACGTACGATAATACAAACGGTGTATCGATGACTAACACATTTTGCTTAATTAGTGACAAGTGAGCAACTCTCTACACTTAAGGCTAAGTCCATCAGCATTTGAACTCATAGTCAAATGATGTCATCTAATTACTCTCTTTACTCGGAGTGGGGTTTTTATTCACACAAAGGCAGTGACAGAATTTGCTATTACAGAATTTGCCACATAATTCTGTTCTTATTCCTGAATTAAATTTTGAAATACTTGCTGGAGAATTAAAATCCTCTGGTTGTGAATGAAGAATAATAGGATTAAGAAATAGGTTGGGCTTAAAAAGCTGCTGGGTTTTCCAGCCGAGCATTGTGCAAGGTCTTTAAAAGAGACTTGAAAGAATCCTCTTCCTCTTACAAAAAGGAAAAGTGGAAAAATAGATGTAAAATATTAAGAAATGCAAAAGTAAAATAACCATAAAAGCCAGTGTGTAATTATTTAAAAAATTATAATTTTCTTCTTTGCTGGGTGTTGCTATACAGAGGCATTATTCCAAACGAAGTTTTTATCTGCATATTCTGTTTAAAAGGAAAAAATCCTTTAGCATAAAAAAATCTAACTGAATTTCAACATTTGTTTCTGGTCAGGTTTTTTTTTATTATTTAGGCTAAAATTTGAAAATTTTAGTAACACAGAGTTCTACAGACTCTACTAAACCCGAATTTTAATTACATCAATAAATCAATTTACATGTATGTCTTTACATAGTAATGGATTTTGTTTTTCTTGCTTCAGTGAAAATGATGGTTCAGATTTGAAATTATTTTAATCAGTATCTAACTAATTGGACAGAAACAGAAATTACGTGAAATGAGAATTTAGTTGCTTCTTAACGCCATACATAAGTAACATAAACATTATTCGGTGCTGGAGTGTGTTTCAGCGTAGAATTCAATGGTTTATCCTGTTCCAGTACAGTGATTAAATACCAGCTTTTATTTTATCTTCTCAGGAGCTAAAAGAAAAGCAGGATTCTAGTCTTAAACGTGACATTGATGGAATGGGAGTTCCAGAAATAAAGTACGGTGATTCGGTCTGTTTTGTCCAACATGTGGCCAGTGCCTTATGGTTGACTTACAAAGCACAAGACGTGAAGTCAGCACGTTTAGGTCCCTTGAAAAGAAAGGTAATGTTTGAGTTGTTTGGGTTTTTTTTTAATTACTTGTAAAATGAATGTTAGTTGCATAACAGTTTTGGTCTGTCTTGGTTTTTGCCGTTCTACCAATATGCCAGTTGTGGATTTCTGTATTTCTGTGCCGTTTTGTTAAAAACAGTGTGAATGTTTCATTCTGAAAATGAAAGCAATGCTGGATATTAACGTAACCAAGTAACTGAAGAAAAACTTCGCCACTAAGATGTGTATTTAGATATCTTTCTTGCCAAAAAGGTTATTAATTTGGGCTCAATTGTATTTTTGACACTTCAGTAAAATATGGATATTCCTGATTTGGATGGTCAAATAACTTTAAAAAAAAAAAATCCAATGGTTTAAGGGGATAAACATGTAAGCTATCTTAGATTCACTGGTGGTTTAGATTATCTAATTGAGTATGTTGTATGAAATGGCAATTAAATTTTTACTTGAGGATTTTCTAGGGCCATTTCTTAAGTTTCTTAAGGGATATTAATGAACAATTTCCTTCCAAAATGTTAGATGCAGTTGTGATGTGGCATGAGAAGGTCTTTCAGCCTCTTGATTATAGGGTATGAGTATATTCTTAAGTAGGGGCATATGACCTGTTTTCTCTTCAAATCATGTTTACATTTCATTCAGCATTAAGGGGTTTAGTAGTAGCTTTACCTAACTGCATCATTACCACATGATTCTTTGATTAATTAATAGATTTTTACAACTTGAACCTCTCGTCAGCACATGAAAAAGAAGAAAGTTCATTACCGAAGAGAAGTTAGAATTCTTCTTTAATTACTTGTATGTCTGTGCATTTACAAGAAGATACCCATACACAGGCACTGTAACACAAAAAATTAGGTCCTCAGCACCCCGTGGCTTGATCTCATTTATTTGTGCAGCCCACGTGGTCATAAATGGGCAGTGGGTGCCCAACCCCTTCACTTCTTCCCAGCAACCTGGCTGATCAGAGAAGTTCTTTGTATGGCACTCATTCAGCATTTTCGTGATAAGAGATTTAATCACACTGTGATGGCCTCTTCCTTTCCTGTGCCAGTACTGGCTGCAGGATTCTGTTTCCTCAGAGGGTCCAATTTCACTTCTTGAAAAGAAGTAGATTCTTCCTCTGCACTCAGTGAAGAGGTTTGCAATAACTTCCTCTAAAGCTTAATATTTTTTCCCCCAGTTTTCTGCTCAGCAGCAAGGGACTAAAAGAACATCCATAACTGCCTGTCACTTTTATTCTCCTTTTAAACTATTTTATTCATGTTCGAAGACTCCAAATCTTTTGTTGCCCTCTCACCTGGAGAATTCTCTCTTGTTAAGTGCCTTCTAACAGAAGAGAACCCAGAGCTTCTCACTTCCTGTAATTGATATTCCTGTGGTGGCAAGAAACAGTTTTTCATCCTCTGCAAAATATGGTACTAGACTGTAATTTTGTAAGCAGGTTTAGATATATATATATGTCACGTTAAATTTCTTTTCAATTTAGTTTTCTACAGTAAAAGTGAAGTCATAGCTTTGCATGCATTCTCCACCATCGTTTTATCAGATTTTCACTTTCAGTCACTGTAATCCTTCTCAAGCTGACCTGCACTTTTTGTAACACGCCTCAGTAACCCTGGGAGGATTGAGAAATACCTTATTTTAGCAAGAGGCAAAGGGTGGTGGTTTTTTTTTTTTCACATAACCTAGCTATTATCACTGAGAGCTGCTGCAAATCTATAGAGAAAAGAAAACACCTATGGGATTAGTTCTGTAATAAAATACTCAAACTGCCAAGTAAAAATCTCATATTTTTGGCTTTGTTGTAGTTTCATGAATCTAATTATCATGCTGTCTTTTCAAGACACAAGTACGTAGGAATATGTGGCATTATTTATGAGGCTCTGTCAAGGGTTAGAGCTGGGCCGGCCAGTAGTCAAATGACAGACATTCTCTATTACCCATCTTGCCCCCCCTTCCCACAGAGGGGGAAGAGAAAAGGAGCAAGGGAGAGAGACTTACAGATTGGAAAAGAGAACAAAGACTGCTTCAGTGAGAATAATAACAATAAAATGAAATATATACAAATATGTACAATCCCAATACCGAACCCAACCCCCTGATGGCAACCATGTCACCGTCACCAGTGATGCTGTGGGCAGACACTGGGAAAGGCCCAGACTGGGCTCAGCAGCAGAAGGGAACTGGATGTGGGAGCTGGATTCTGGAGCTGGATTCAGGGATGCACGGATTGGGATTGAAGGCAGAACGGACAGAGTCCTCCTCAGACACTGGACATTGAAGAAGAGGCAACACAGAGCCAGACCCTCAGCTTTATGCTGGATATTGACAAATTTACAATTAATTAGTGAGCAGGTGATCAGATAAAATGATTAACAAGTAGTAGCTCAGTATATGAGCAATTACTGTTTTCAATACATTATTGAAATAAGTTACAAAATATTTAAAAGCACAAAGTTTTTTTAAAGTAATTATTGTGATCATTTCAATAGGTCATATTACACCAAGAAGGTCATATGGATGATGGTCTAACCTTACAAAGATGTCAGCACGAGGAATCCCAGGCTGCTCGAATCATCCGCAATACTACAAGCTTGTTCAGCCATTTTATAAGGTAGTTGTTACCATCTTCTATACAATCATTTGTTTGTTTGTTTTTAAAGTATTCTCAAATGAGAAGAATTTTTCTAACAGAATCCTTTTTTCCAGCTTTCAAGTACTTGTATTTAGAAGCTGTTAGCAATACATTTTTACTGTCTTAAGTCTAATTTTGATGAGTGATGCCATGAAATAGATAAAACAGCTTATTTAACATTATTTACATGAAATCTAATCACTCAAAGCCAGAATCGAAAAGGATCACAATCCAGGTTGAAGAAAATGTGTTAAATGATCTTGGTGTATCTCCATTAGTAAATAATCTGCAGTGGCTAGAACTTCACAATATTCATAAAAGCCTTCTTATTTTTCTATTTTTCTTGGTAGACCAAATATTATAGCTGACTCTCTTATTTTGTCAAACTAATTGAAAAGAATATTGATGCCCAATAGCGTTTAGATCAACAGTACAATGGGAAACCAAGTCCGTGCAAATAAACAATAGAAGGAAGAACACACTAGGTCTCTGCATGTCGGGGAGGAGAATACCAGTTCATTGCCTTCAAAATCTGGGCTGAATTTTGCCTTACCTTTTTAATCACCCATCCTGATGATCCTCCTACTTCTCTGTCACTCCTCTGGTCACATCTGGAAGATTTAAAGAGCAGAGGAGAGGCAGGTCTCTCTGGGGAGCTGCAGGCGGTTTTTTATGCAGTAACGACAGCTAGGGCAAAAGGCTGTCGCTGAGAAGCTAAAAGGTACAACTTCTTAGTTCTGTCTCTCAGCTAAATTATGTGAGCGTTCCTAAATCTCCTGTTTAGACCAACACATTTACTTGCTGTGGAATGGATTTATGCGTATTCGCAGTCAATAACAGCATCGCAGCAGAGACACGCTGACTATATCTGATTCAAAGGAATGATTCAAGTTGTGATTCTTATTTAGAACAAAATCAATAGAATTAACTTCTGAATAGCATTTCTCTTCTAATTCTTTGCTGTACTAGAGGGCAATGCAGTTAATCCTTGTACTTCAGTATGAATTATCCAAGATTGGGCTGTTCTACTAACTGTGATAGAACTCAAAACCCAATGTGGAAACAGTAATGGCTGTTTCCACAGATCAAAACACCAAAGCCCTTGGATACCTGGGCATTGTGAAACATGCGGTGTTTGAGTACCCAAAGCATGTAGTCAGTAGTGCAAAGGATATTAGGAAGTTAGGGAATTAAACAACGGCATCAGACTTTCTCTGTCATAGTCTTGATTTATTGAGAAGGTTACGTGAAGAGCTGTGCTGGATAAGTAGTTGCCTAATATCCTTGCCACACACGTGGCAACATAATACCTTTCTTTTCATGAACAAATCTTGGCCAATAGAAAACAAGTGTGTTGGACATCAATATCATCTAGAGCAGTTTATCTAAATTTGTATGTTGCTGACTGAAGAACATGTGCATCCTCGGGGGATGTTGAATCTTAGTGAACCATTGACAAAATGAGCATGAAAAGATACTGTATTTATCACATTTCATCCCTGGCTTGGTTTTCTGGATTCAAGCCTGTATTTAAACTATATTATTTATGGAGTAGATTTTTGAATCAAAATTTTACTTGCTTTCATGATATTAATGCACTTGCTTTGGCTTATATTTTTCCCATCCTCTGGAAGTATATGTTGCACTTAAAAAGGTTCATTGTGGGATCATCTGGCTTGTCAGTTTGTACCCAGTTGTTGAGAATATTTTCTGTTACTTATCAGTTCAGCTTAAATTTGATAGACCTTAGTTACAAATAAATTCGAGAATTACTGGTTGTTCTGATGAGGGCTTTAGTATTTGGATAGCGAAGTGTCATGAAATCTGTCTTACGTCTTTGCATTTGACTTGCTGACCAACACCTTTAGCTATGTAAGTTTGAAAATAGAGGGCATTTTGAAGCATAATTTTATTAAGCTATTTCTATTGTTATTTTCGTTCCCCTTCCCTCATTCTTTAGAGTAAATTGTTCATGACATTTATCCTACATTACTAAGCTTACACAATAAAAGCTCTTTAACAAGCAGCAAGACAGAGATCTTAAATTCAGTGAAAGTTCCATGTTTCCTTCGCTATAGCTCTTGCACATGGTATGTTTTCGTCTGAAGATTTTTAGAGTAAAATACAATTCTGTGTCAATGTATGTTAATTTATAATTGCTGAGATCAAGAAACTCTTTTTTCATGTTGCTTGGCAGAAGTTTTAATTACGATGATCAAGTGGTCATCTTTGTATTACTGCCTAATACATGAAAAAAGAAAGAAAAACGAGTTTATAATTAAGAATTTGCTTCCACAGAACCCTCCGTATGCAACAGTGTTTAAAATGTTACTTCAGTATCACATGGGACTACACTATTTCTTGTGCTGAGAGTATAAAAACAGAGCCACCTCTATCAGCAATCAGATCCTCCTAGATTATAGTGTTTATAATAGTGAGTCAGACCCTGAAAAATTGGGTTGTCACCCAAGACTGAGCAAATGCCTGAACAGGATGGAGACATTATTTCACCGGGAAGTGAGAATCCTTGAAATGCTTTCTATTTCTAAATCCCACCCTTGTCTATTCCCTACATAGAGTTGGTTCAGAAGACCTGATTAGAGGTTAGGATTACCTGTTATTTCTGTGTTCTTTGTCTAGAAGGCTGGAGCTGTACAGCCGCAATAAATGCTACTGGTCTAGTCCATGTGCACATTATGCTTATATCATCAATAGGTTCTAAAAGTATCTAACAAAGATTAAAATTAAGTAAGAAAGGACTTTGGTGCATCTTTCTGTTTCATCTTCTTGCTCACTGATATCCTTTCTTCCGTTCTTTTTTTTTTTTTTTAGTTTGTTAAATCATTTTCGCTCTTTACATGCGTGCAGAAAGAGAAACGTGATTCCCTTTCAGGAAGCAATAGATGTTGGAATGGTTCACGATTCAAATCAGCTTTGCTAATATACAGATGCCGTATGTATAACGAGACTTTTCTCATTGTTTTCTGTAGTGGAAACAACAGAACACTATCACCTGCTGCCCTGCCTATTGAGGAGATGGCTCAGACTCTGGAAGACCTGATTACTTACTTCCAGCCTCCCGAAGAAGACCTGGAACATGAAGATAAGCAAAGCAAGCTTCGGTCACTCAAAAACAGACAAAACCTATTCAAAGAGGAGGTACAGAGCGAGGAATTGTTACAGTATTTTCGTGTTAAGTGTATCATGTCATAAACATTGAGAAGAACCTTAACGTTATTATCATCTAGATGCATGTGATTTATCATGTAAAGTTCCGTAGCTGATATATATATATATAAAATAGACTCTAATGCCACATGATATCTCGCTGTTACATATTTTTCACTTCCGCACTTGTCACAGGCCACAGCTCTCGTAGAATCTGGTCTTAATACTTCTGATCATCTTTAAACAGATGTCATTTTTGAAAGAAGTGATTGTGACAAGAAATCTTTCTCTCTATGAACTTACACGATCTGGATACCCCAAATGAATAGTTAAGCTCAGATGAGTGATAGGTGTTATTTCTGATGTCTTTTCTGCCCACCAGGGTGCAAAATCTTTTATCTCTAGGAACTGGAAGAATGCTGGTTTTGGAAAAGATATATGTATTACATAGTTATAGAATTGCTCATCTCTGAAAATGGAGTAATTACACTTCTGTATAAATAGAAAATATGCCTTTACACATATTTGAATTGCTTGGAGGTTTCCAATACCATTTTAGCCTCCAATCAAACTGAAGTTAAAAGTCTGTTCTAGTATTTGAACTTGCCTGTTCAATGGATATTTATGGGATAGTAAAATATCCACCTTTTATAATCAAGAAAAATTCATTTGACTATAAATTTGAAGTGTTTTTCTTTCCCAGTGTAAGGAAGATTTTATGTTAAAAAGAGTCTGTTCACAAAATTTATTGAAGTCTTTATTGTCAGCTTTGTTTATTCCTTATTTTTTATAATATTTCGCGGATTCAGGAACACTATAGAATCATTCTGAAAAATGAGTTATTCTGATAGAGAAAAACACATATTCAAATCTTGTAAGCACAATTGGTTTTGGTAATTTAAGATGATGCAAGTTGGAAATTTGTTCAGGAAAAGATCTTTTAACAGGACAACAACAAATGCTTTTTCAAATGCTTCCTTTCTGTCATTTGCATTTAGGGAATGCTGACACTTGTTTTGAATTGCATTGATCGCCTGAACGACTACAACAGCACAGCTCATTTTGCAGGAATTGCAAGAGAAGAACATGGTACAGCACGGAAACAGATTTTGAATCTCCTTTACAAATTGTTAGGTAAGTTCTTCAATAGTCTACTAATGTAAAAAAAGAGGATATGTATTCTTTATATTCTACTTGTTCCTTCACCACCAATGAATACTTCATGTGTTATTCACTCTATCAGGTAAATTACAGAATTTCTGCTGTATACTTACTGCTGTTTATCGCAGAGAACAGAGTTTACTGAGCAATAATACAGTACAAAAATTAATCTCAGCTAGGAAAAAGACTGGTGCAGCATGCAGCATTTTTTTTTTTTTTTAATATAAATGTGGCTGTGGTATGCACATGGGTGTGAATTATTAGTTTAAAAATTAGAAAAACTGGAAAACAGTCTTTATATATGAAGCTGAATAGAAGCCTGAAAGTAATAGTCAAAACTGGTAGGAATGCTAATCCATGCTTGACACTTGAGAATTAGATTTAAATGTTAATAAAAATAATTATATATAT
>NW_010398361.1:0-9526 GCF_000710305.1 Buceros rhinoceros silvestris
GAAAGCAGCTGCAGAGTCTTCACTCCCACCTCGCCGTTGGATGCCTGCCCAGAGCACTGACCTTGAACAGAACTGTACAGAACTCTGGTTATCTAAGTCCTCTCTTCTTCGTTTTTTTTCTTTCTCGGTTTGTGCTTATGTATAATAGTGAATAGTCGTGTGGTTTTATTGTTTATTAAAAATTTGTTTCAGTTTCCCAAACGCAGACCAAGGTGTGAATTTTCTTTTTTCCCCCTTAAACCCCTTCTGTCTCTAGCAAGACAAAGGGGATCGTTAAGGAATTCGAGGAGCTGTTACCTCGGTCCCTTGACCCTTAACATTCCTCAAAACACCTGTTCTCTAAACTCTTCACTGGCTTCGTTGCCCTTCTTTGGACATACTGCAGCACATCAATGTCCTTGTAGTGAGGAGCTCAAAACTGGACACAGTACTCAAGTTGTGATCTTACCAGTGACAAGTACAGGGGGACAATCACTTCCCTACTCCTACTGGCCACACTACTTCTGATACAAGCCAGGATGCCATTAGCCTTCTTGGCCACTTGGGCACTCTGCTGGCTCATATTCAGCTGGCTGGTGAACCACATACTCAAGTTGTGATCTTACCAGTGACAAGTACAGGGGGACAATCACTTCCCTACTCCTACTGGCCACACTACTTCTGATACAAGCCAGGATGCCATTAGCCTTCTTGGCCACTTGGGCACTCTGCTGGCTCATATTCAGCTGGCTGTTGACCAACACCCCCAGGTCCTTTTCTGATGGGCAGCTTTCCAGCCACTCTTCCCCAAGCCTGTAACGTTGCAGGAGGTTGTTGTGACCCAAGTGCAGGACCCAGCCCTTGGCCTTATTGAACTTCATACAGTTGGCCTTGGCCCATTGATCCAGCCTCTCCAGATCCCTCTGTAGACCCTCCCTACCCTCAGATCAACAACCACCTAACTTGGTGTCGTCTGGGAACTTCCCGAGGGTGTACTCAATCTCCTCATTCACATCATTGACAAAGATGTTGAAAAGAATAGGCCTCAACACTGATCTCTGCGGAACACCACTTGTGACGGGCCACCAACTGGATTGAACTGCATTCACCACCATTCTCTGGGTTTGGCCATCCAGCCAGTTTCTTATCCAGGGAAAAGCACATTCATCCAAGTGGTGAGAAGCAAGTTTCTCCAGGAAAATGCTATGGGAAACAGTGTCAAAAGCTTTACTAAAGTCTAGGTAGACAACATCCACAGCACATCCAAACATGCTTTGGTAAAGTATTCAAAACATAATGAAGTATTTCATTACAAGTATTCTGTCAAATTCCCCACCCTGTCACGTGTCTTTTTCAAGTTGACTTCTATTCTACTTCATCACATCTTAAAACAAGGTCATTCAATAATTAAATATACAGGTTACACTTGCCTGTAACTTACCAAATCCAATAATATTGCTTTTGAGAAGGGATTGACTGAAATGATGAATAGTATTAATGATAGTAGTTCATCACTAATTTGCTCGGTTATAAGAATTTTTGTTCAATTCTATGTAATTCTCTTTATAAATTCTTATATATAGTTGTCTGTTTAGAGGAACAATTCAGACACACTCTAAGGTTTCTTCAGCAATGAAGAAGATAGAACCCTCCATCAGTCATGCATGTTTAAGACTGTTTCCTCAGGGCAATTGTTCTGCATTTATTTTAAAAAAAAAGGTCATCTCCCATAATGCCACTCAGACATTCACAATATCTTAATCTTTAAAACATTAGTGTTGTACACCCGAAGTAACTGCGTTGTCGGCAAGTTCCTCATTATCTTTCTTTTTTCAGATCACTTATTTAGTTAATGCAACTTGATCCAGACCATCTCTCTTTGGGAATCCTCTAATATTCTCCTTTCTCCAAATCAAATGAAAATTCCCTTTCCCATATATTGTTTAATCTCTTTGAGTATTCCTTTTGCTCCATGTCTGGTTAAGATTCCTTGCTAACAGACATGTTGAAAGACTCTAATATGAATAAAATCAAATTGTCTGTTGTGGTTTTTTGATTCTTCAAAGAACTCTAGTAGATTAATAAATGTGGTTTCCCTCTAGAAAAGTCGTCTGATTCTTTATCACTGTATGAAGTGTCTACTGAACCTATTTGCTGTAGTTTCAGCCAATTTGCCCATTATGAACTTCAGGCTTACTAACCTGCAGTTCTCTAAATTTTCCCTTGAAACCTTGTAGTGTGTTACTATGTTTACAACCTTGCTTCTTCACTAGTGCAAAGGCTGGTTCAGTAGATAAAATACAAACCATGAGTCATATTTTGGCAGTTTTTATAAGGTGATTTCTTTTGAATTTTTGGGCCAAAAAAAAAATCTAGTCATAGAGATATTAATACTTATTCCATCAGTTCTTTCTAAAACTTTAAATGATGGCACCACAAGCTGAGATAGTTCATGTGTCCTATCCCCCTTGGAGAACAGGTCTAGATTGTCACAAGCTCCTCTAAACTAAGGAGTGAGACAAATAATTCATTCTGGTTCTCTGTGGTGTCCTCATCCTCCTTGAGAACTCATTTTAGATCTTGATTTGTATGTAAGTTCTACAGATTTCCTGGCAGGCTGCCACCATTTTTTCTCTGTTTGAAAAAGATTTAAGGAAGCTGGTTTTCAAAATCCTTTTTCTCTGCCTTGTTATTGTTTACATCTATCTTTTCTATTTAAGTTGATTTTTGCTAGCCAGAATTTATTTTATAATAATCTGCATTTATCTATAGTCTGTCATGGTTTTGGACCTGATATGTATATATAAATGTATGTGTGTACATATATATACATATGCACACATGCACACTTTTGTCTGACAGAAAATATGTACCACAATCCTAGAAAAGATTTAAGCTCCCCATCTATGTTTTATCCTTTTAGCTCTTTTTCTTTCTGAATTGTGTGACATGTCACAAAGTCATCTGAATTCCAGGATGAAGGGACTGAAACTGTATAAAAATAACTTCAAAGACTTGTCATATTGTCTCAGTTTTGAAATGCTGAGATTTTATTTAGTGTTGTACATGATTTTACAAGAATCTTTACCACAATATTAAGCAACTGCAAATCAGAGCATTTGAATATAGCATCAAAAAAATTATTGGAGAGCATCACACCTTACGCACATTTTTGTAAACTGATGCTACTGTACCCAAGGGATTATCTTTGGCTGTTCATAACAATGGCACTCCTTTCCAAGCTAAAGCTAGATATGGTTGATCACTGTCTTCCAGGCAATCAACTGCCATTTTTAAAAGTGGATGAGGCAAAAAACCCACACCTTTCCTACTGGAGAAAAGACAGATATACTGTATTTGTCAAGAAGATACAGTTTTGTCTTTCACTAATCGGCTGAAAATTGTTCTAATTTGTCAAAGTTACTGGGCTTTTTTAAAGCATGTAACCTACAGAGTGAATTTGCAATTAGCAGCCTGACAGTGCTTTACAGTTAAGACACACGTATGCCTGGAAGATGTATGTGTAGTATATGACATGTTTTCCATGAAAAAGAGGACGGGATATATTTGTCTGTGCTGACTGAAGAATCACGGAAGAGAAGTCTGGTAAGGATATTTCCTTCCCCGGGTTTGATAAAGGAAATCTTCAGAGTGTGTAGAGTCTCAGAACTAAGCACTGTCATGAAGACACGAAAAAATTTTAGTCTATCTTTCACAGCTGGTCCCAAACATCTTCTTACCATGGATGTTCACCACGACCTCATGCATTTCCCCGAAGCATTCCACACTGATCCTGTGACACATTTACAGCTATGTCATCTGGAAAATCTTCAGGAGCTTTTGGTTGTGTGGGATTTGGGTTGAGGGCTTTTTTTGGATGTTTGTTTTGATTTTTTTGTGGTTTTCTTCTACATTGGACTCAGAATAGATTATCAATCTAGTAATATTTAGGGAAAATTTTGGGTAGTTCTCTGTTTCACCTCACATACCAGTACATGCATTCTTATATCTCCAGATGTCCAGACTTCCGTCTATTTCAACCCCTTTCAAGCAGAGGTTAAAGAAATTAATTCAAAAATATAAATTTATTGTAAAAATATTTTCTAGGACTAGGGGTTTATAAATATTTTAAGTATACACCGGCAAATCTTCATCCACTATAGCATATAATATACATATACATGGAGTGAGAGAATGATAACCACAGTCCTTGTACCAATGGCTTTGAGAAGGTTCTGTCTGACTTCAGTCACAGATACCATGTAACTATCCAGTCATACTTTGTCAGATCTAGCGTGTGTAAAAAGGAAATACAGAAAGTAGATAACATGTTATGGTAGAGATATAGATAATCAGCCCACAAATCATTCATTCTGAAACTAAGAACGAGCTCTGGAATAATAAGGAATGGTCATTAAACTGTTAATATGCAAGTGGAGTCAATTTAAGAGTGTTTGTTAATTTAAGTTCCTGCATTTGCAGAAAAGTAGACTTGCTTTATCACAGAAGACACAGGTAAGAATCCTAACCAGTGAATCCATGGATGCAAAGGATATGAATTTCACTTCATGCATCCCATTATATACCTATGAAAGCTGTCTAGACTTACCTCTGCAAGAATTAAAATGTGTGACATGATGAAGTGAGATATCAAGCTTTCAGAAAGTGAATAGAAACTGTAAAGCTCTAACTCAGCTTCAAATCAGTTAATGGGACCCTTTCTAAATCCAATAAATGGGGTCGTATAAAGTACAGATTGAAATTAAATAGAAGCATTTAGAAAAGTTTTTTCTTCGCATTCATGATTTCTCCTCCTCATACAAAATAGAAGAGTCCACATAGTGTAATAACAGTTAAAATCCCAAAGCTCTCATTTATGTTAATTGGATGGGCAGTCTGAGACAGACTCCTTCCAGAATGAGAATGTGGAATGATCATCTATTCCGGGACTCATCATCTGGGATGACTCATTAGTGTCTTACAAGTTCTGCAGATCTGCAACCTAAAGAGACTCCAATTCTTCCATAGTTTGGCACTGTGACATATGAATGTACTATATCATCACTTTTTAACAAATTTTTACATCATTTTACCCTATTGTTAGATTAAACCATGTTGACCAGGATAGCTGAACACTATATAGTTCTGATGTTTCAAGTTTATTAGTAATAAAACAATTTATTCATCTCCCTTATTCATTTTTTCTCTTCTGGTATGTTCAGAAGTTAATTCTAAAAGCTTTTGCAGGTACTATACCTAGTAGTCACAGGTTTATGATTGTCATCAAACAATTTCATAACTGAGACACAGGGAAGATACGCCATGAATTTTGAATCAAATAATGGAGATTAATCAAGTGGTAAAAAATGTCAGCTGAAAATCTTTCAACATGGGAGTCTTAGTGGAGTTTGTATTAGAGCTGCATATGCTTTTTATTTTAACGAGGTGTGTATACATGTTTTATTTTGAAATTTGAGTTATATTTGGCCACTGATACATTTTTCTCATTAGAAATTTAAAAGTTTGGACAAAGTTCATCAAAGGATGCATAATTTTCAAGGAGACTCAGTTTATCCCTGAAATAAATTACTGTTCTGTTATGGATTCACTATTTGTGTTATGTACTATGCTGCAATTTTGACTGTTTCAATTTCCATGTTTCAGTTGATTCAAAATGCAAATTAAAAGGAGCAAAAAGATTATATACTTCCAAAAGGAATATTTTGATAAATTTTCATTGAACTGAAACATTCTGGAGCTCCTATTAATGGTAAAAATTTAGCCTTGGATTTGATTTCCATTGGCTTCTTTAGAAAACAAATTTGCTTTTTCCAAAGTTTCATCTAATCTTGATAGTGGGAACCCTATTTATCATGAATATTAATGTAACGTTATCTCATAAGAAAGATTACATTATAAATATTTATATATTTATAAGAGCCCAGCATAATTTTACTGGCCAAAACTCTTGGTAGAAAGCAGATTTCTAACTCACTGATATCTTAATGTCTTAAACCAAAACCCTTTGAAAGACTCCCATTAACTTCAAGGCAGCCCTTTTACGAATTCAATGCATAATTTTGACCTCCATGTCTGCTGCCAGTAAATATGTACAAAGCATGAAAAAACATTTAAAAAGCAGCCATGCTGCCTGGATCAAAGGAGTACATTTCACACTGTGACCAGTTCCACAGCATCCTTCTGTTTTCCCACAGGCTGTTGGTGCCGGGCAACACCAATCCTCTGTGCCTTGTACTACTCCTCTTACTTTTTTTGTCTTTGTCCACCAAGTAGAAGGATTTTCATGTGTCCAGAGCAGAGCTCTCAAGTCACCTCCAAGGACTGAAGAAGGCACTCACACTGGACAAATACCCGGCAATTCTGGTCTCCTGTTAGGCTCCTATCTAAAGCCCAGGTGGCTTGAATGGGAAGGAGTAAGAACATCAGCATGAAACTGGGAAATATGGCTTCACCAGGGACCCTCCTGGGCAGCAGCTATTGGTGCATCCTCATGAGCTTTCTTTCCGCTGTCTGATCCTGCAACCCACACTGACTGGGGGTGCATGAGTCTTATAGTCAGTGCATGAGATTTAACCAGCCTGCACCAGACTGCGTTAGATACCAAGAGATATATGAAATGCTTTTTATTGATTTGACTTCGAAGACTGAAAAACAAGACCTCTTCTTAAGATTCTGTTTTTTCTCTGCTTACAGATAAACTGCAAATCTTCTGCTACTACTATAGTTTCAATGCCCTGCTGCAATTTGCCATTTGTGATAAAGTTCAATAAATAGAATGTGTTAAGTGCAACAAAATTATATTTAAGGATCCTCTTCATCTGCAGAAGACGTGCTTATTAGCTATATTTCACATTTAACTCCAAGGGTTCTGATTATAATCAATAACTAATCAGAAAGTAACTTACACAAATGAAGTCCTGAATAATATACAACTGATTCATAACTTCCCCAATTACATAAATACTAACCCTTTTATTGAAAAAAATATGCAGCTAGCACTTTTTCTTTTTTTATTGTGGCATCTGTTTTGAAAACAAATTTTAAAAGAAAATTTGTAGCAGCAGACTCTGCCTTCAAGAGCTTTGTATCTACAACAGTGAATCCACTTTAATCAGAAAAGTTGGATAAGTGCCCTATCAAAGACATAATGAAGGGGAGAGCATGTAGATGGAGCTGATTGGAATGGACAGTCCAGGGGTAGAAAGCCCTTCTTAATAGGCAGCCTCTCTGAAGTGGACAAAAATGAAGCAGAATTTCACTGGCAGTACATGCAGACTAACACTCATCTCTGCTCTGAAACACAGTTCAAATGCTGTGGGAGAAATTGTGAACAGAGTTATTTATGGATGTCCAGGGATGAATGCTTTGCCTACAAAGAAAACCCACAGATACTCCAGTGAGGTAAGTACCAACAGTGTAATAAGATTTAATGTGACCATCAAAAGAGAAATAAAATGGCAAACTTTTTTATCACACTTTCTATAGTGAGGGCAAACTGCAGGAATGACCTTTACCGCTAATGCCAAAACATTGAGCCAAATTCGCTCCTGGTGTGACAAACCTGAGTTCCAGAAAATTATGCGAGGACAACCTGAGTCCATTCTGTTTATGTACCTTAGCTATAAGCACCCAACAGTAGTCAGAGCGTATTGTGTTTGAAGCAATAACATTTAACAGTCTAAAGGTGAATTAAAAAAAAAATAGCTAATTTTACTGACAACTCAATTCAACTTGGCTTTAATCGAAACTGGAAGTAATAAACTGGAAGTAATTCCTTCTTGGGAAATGGCTTCACTAACCACCCAAAACATAAGAGCACGAATGAAGCATTTTACTTTCAGAAAACAAAGCAAAACACAACTTTTCTCATTTCTTGTGAGTGTCCTGGAGGTAAAACCTAATACCTAAAGCTTCCTGGTTTATGCTTTTAACTCTTCCATGGACAGCTTTTATTCCACCTATTGGATGTGTGCTAGCGTTAGGTAATGTTATTTATAAAAAAATACATGGGTAGTATTAGGATCATTTTAACAGGCCTGGGATAATCCGGACTTCCCTGCTACCTATAGGAAGTAAACAACATGGAAGATTATTTTATATGAGAAGAGACTTAAAGTTATGTGCATGGTGTGTCACCCTGTGCAGTCAGAAATGTCTGCATTGTATGTGCAGTGAGTCTGGACTGCAACTAGTCTGTTAATCCACTATGTCAGAGATACCTACTGTCGCGGAGCCACCCACAAAACAGACAGCAGCAGGTATCTGAAAACTGTGGATTTAGTGCAATCAAATTCGCCTGACATTCCGACTGACCAAATTAATTACAGATTTGGATGTCAGATGGGAATGTATTACTGCATAACAGATTCCTGAACACTGAGGAACACACTCTAAGGAAGGTGAACCAAAGTGTGCACACCTCACTTATATAAAGGGAGAATCTCCCACTTAAGATATCAAGAGGGTCACTCATCAGCGCCAGGGTGAGGGTCACTTAGTCCCAGGGAGATACACTCGGATGGCATCCTAATCCAAGGGGAGTCCTGGCAAGTGTCCTCAACCAGCATCCATATCCAAGGGGAGAGTCTCTGACTGCACTGCCTGCTGCTCCAAGGAGAACCAACTCAAAATGGTTCTCCAGCAGGGCTCCATTTATACCCTGGTCGAGTGTGAGCTGTGGTCATTTTCAGTCCACACAGACAGGAGACAGCTAAAGGAGTCTAGACTCCAAGATGCCAAAAAGCCCTGGGGGTAGGCACCTGGTATTTATCAGGTGCTTTTGCAGGGCTGTCTTTTGTGCAAGCAGTCAGGGTGTTTGCACTGTCACACTGACCACATTCAGCTTACACTCTAATAGGTCTGAGACATCCAGAACTAGCTTATAGAGAGCTTCAGGTCTCCATTTCAATCTGGAGTTATGTGAACCAAGGTCTCGTAAATGCCTACCACAAAATGAAATTCATCGTCAGCCAAATAAAAGACAAAACCAGAAACCAAAACCCCAAACTCTTCAAAGTGCCTTTCTTCCTTATAGTAGGAAAAATATTACCCCTAAAGTAATGAAATAATACTCCTCTTAATTGATACTTCTTGTCTTTTTTTATTGTACTTTTTAGTTGGATACATCTTTTTGCTCCCAGTTCTGATCTTACAGAGCTTCTGTAAGATTTTATGTTTCACATACTTACAGAGCAGAAACCACCTCTTGCATGAGGTTGGGAACCCATCAGGAAAGGGTGTCACTTCCTTGAGATGTAATAATATCTTCTTTGTTGTCATCAGTATGAGCCTTTTACACTGCACAGAACTCTTACCAAGGGCCCTTATGGTAGGAGAGATGAAAAGCTGCATTAATTCACCAAAATATTAGGAAGGTATAGCAGGCTTACTTCCTGTAATTCAAATTAATAGTGAAGTGCTGGTAGCAATGTATCTGTGGTAACTACTCAGCATTCTTCCTCTCCATTGACCCAAAAAATCAAAGGGTACCTACAAGAGGGTGTAGGGCAGCAGACTGTAGTTCACC
>NW_010398361.1:9602-23826 GCF_000710305.1 Buceros rhinoceros silvestris
TAAGGATACCATAGTGATTTACAGGGTTATTCCCAGGCTGAGTTGTTTTATCAGAGGCAGATAACTACTTCAGTGATAGCAGTGTATGACTTGGGGCAGTGCCAAACTAAAAACAAAATAGCTACAGTCGTGGACATTGTTGACCAGAGTATTACATTTTCATTTTAGAAAAAGTTTCAAATTTTCAAACAAATCTTGTTCTTCAACTAAGAATGAAAACTTAGTTTGATGGTTTTCTATTCAAAGTGAACAGATTATTAGTATTACGGCTTTTTTATAATTCAGAGAAACTGATTCTGCTTTATTTTTTCCTCAAAACAAAAAGCCTGGGTCACTGAACAGGCCTGGGTCTCTGTCTACCCAGGAATTAAACTAGTCTCCCAGTGCTGTGGGAATCCTCCACTGGGGAGTCATGGGACCTATCAGCAGCTCACAGTGCTCTTGCTCAGAAAGATTTGCCAGGCCCTCAATACTAGGACGAAGTGTTGGACAGCAACTCAAATCAGGCTCTATGGGACTCAGTGACTACAAAGTTGAGGGCAGGAAGCCTAGAAGGCCCAACTACCCCTTCCGTAAAATACCCAAACTTCCCAATCTTTCCTTCATCAGATAGCAGGTTTTTGTTCTCAGACACCAAAGCTAGTCCACAGAGTAAGGTCACTCCAGCCCTGAGTACTAGATGCCATATGAAGCAGAAAAACCATGGAAAATAAAATATGCAGGATACTGCAAAGATTGGTCTATTGCTCACTGAGAGTTCACTGAAAGGATTCCATGAGGTGCTGTGGTTTCATCTAATATATATCTTCAGCAAGCATGACATATTACTAATGGCAAAGGAATGCATTCACCAGAAATCTATCATGATCCAATTTGTTTACAAGAAACCCCAAATAAGACTTTTTTTTTTAAAGCGAAGTTCAAATCTAGAGGTGATCATTACTCTTATGGTACTTGGCCCGTAGGGCCCAGTATCTTATGCTGGCAGCCCCCTCCTCATCTAAGAAACACCTCAGAGCAAAATACGAGTTCTGTATTTATTCCACCCTTGTTACACTTCTATATTATCATTCTTTAAGGATTAATAAAGAAATAGTGTTTCCAGAATTTCTACGGTCTGGAGAGAGGGACTCTGAGCTCCCAAACACCCTTGGTTTGTATTTTTTACTGAAGAGTTTATGTTTTACCTGACTATCTCCAGTGCTGTTTTTGATCCGCCAGCCAGCAGTTTCAGCCTGTGATCCTACTTCTCCCTGCATATTATGATGTGAGGTCTTGCCACCTACTGAAGAGCACACACATCAAAAGAATCCTTAAGAAACAGCACGTGTGAGTAATTGTGTCAGGCAAGTGCATGTAACAGGACAGAACAGAACACCAATATTTCTGCAAACTGAGTTTACTGAGTAGTAAAACAGAGAGGCCTAGGAAAGAACAACACAAAATCTGCTCCCCACTGTTTAATGTTATTTCACAAAAACATGCCCATGGAAAACCTCAGTATCTTATTAGACTCTCTAGTGAAAATGTAGCAAAGATGCTTTAGAGTTCATTACAATAGCAATTTCTGTGATAAAAGCAAACATTCACCAATAAAACAGGTCAAAACTACTTGTAAAGGAAAAATTCAAATGATTTCTTTTGGATGAATGGTAAAAAGCAGAAGTAAAAAGTAAAGGAAAAATAGAATTTTCATTTTGTGAACACCATAAGGTTCATAATAAAGTTAATCTTGAACTATGACAGTATAAAGCAAAACTCATTTGGGGGCATTTTCTTTGATTTTATTTCTGTTTAAGATTAGTTAAGTCCTTTAGGACTGGAAAGGTGTCTTTTCAAACAAGAAGAGAATGTAAAAACTCACCAAGGAGAATAGCAGAACAAAGTTGAGTGATATGAAATGTTCCAATCACTTCAGGAAGAAGTGAACACTGAAACCTGGAATTGATGGTACAAATACCGAAAGTGTTCCATTGTTAACTGCTTCACACTAATCTCACTGGTAATGTTATTGTTTCATAAATGTATATTCTCTGCCACTTCTCTGTGTTGTCAAATACCCCAGTTGTTGCTTCACAATAGAGCATGTGGGCTATTGGAAACCTCGAGTCAGCTCTGGCCTTCACAGATTCCAGGCTAAGCTTCTCTAGCACAGGTACAAAAATCTCTGGAACGTGGAAAATTGAAAATGTAGTCACAGTGTCAAGTTAAAAGATTGCTATAAAATAAATGTGGCAGAGCTACTTGAGAGTATATTTTCATATCTAATTCTGCAGAACCATTCAACATGAAGTTAAAAGAAGTTATCAACAAATGTTAAGGTGCTGACAAAGGTTTACACAGAACCCAGAAATCATGTAAGAGGCCATAAGGCTTTCTTCATACGCTATTCTCAGAAGAGTTGCTGAAACATTTCTAACCATGATTAGAATTAAAGCTTCTTTTGCTTTGAAAAACACGTGATTAATATTTATATTTTTATTTTTCAGAGGGGCAATTTCAGGCAATTACGTAGGAACAGAATGTTACACATAAAAATAAAGGGATCTCCCATAAAAGGAGGTCTAATAAAGGGTGATTCTGTGAAGACTTTCTCACATAAAGGACTACAAATATCCTGTTCAGTTTTGCAAATTGGTAAAGGAGGAAAAGTCACCTTTGGAAGAATGATTAGCACGGAATTAGAGAGACATGGGATAAGAAAATAGGAAGAATGTTAAACAATTACTTAAGCACAGCCAGTACAAGTGAAATCAATGAACATTTACCTACATCAGAAATTAGATTTACCAGGACAAAAGAGAAGAAATTAGGAAGTATCTTGATAACAGAGTTAACGATTATTAAAAGGTTTGAAACCTGCACAGTGCTAGCTCTCTAAGATCAGAGTGCATGCATTCAAATCCAAGATCACTAAAAAGAGTAGAAAACAAATTAGAGTAATTTAGTGGATACTTTTATGAGTTTATTAAGCCCAGGAGAAAACATTAAAGGCTGGAACATGGCCAACATCATTACTTACAGAAGAGCAGTAATACACTAGGAATTTTCACCTGCCTTATCCTAGCCAATTTTATTGTAACAGATCACGTAAAATAACTTTAGTTTATGTAATTTCATTTCATATGAAAATCTAAATATTCACTATGGCTAGAAACAGGAGAATGCACCTTCCTCAGGGAGGCACTCCTTGCTGATACGCACCAAATCATTCCTACTACTAGCTAGTCAGGCTCAGTTTTCACTGGCTTCCATGCATTCTTAAGGAAGTTCTTGGGAAAAGCTGTTAGGGAGAAAATGACAGCTGTTGACTCCTGTGGAACTAAAACTGTTCTGTTCTATGTAATTTAGCTAGTTGAGCTAACATTGTTTATATTACTACATCAGTAGTAATCAAGTAACCAAGGAGATAGCAGTATAAGAAACACAGAACTACACAAATTCATTGGCTTTCCCAAACTCCTTCCTCCTTGACAACTGTGACATGGTTTGGGTGACAACAGAGAAAGCAGAGCAGAACACTATCTTGTGGGAGCTTTACATGGAAAGGGAATGTACCTGTCCAGGAGCAATTCTTAACTTCTCATTTACTACTAGTATCTGTTCCTTTCAAACTACCTGATATCATCTGGTCCACAGACATTTGAACTTAATTGACATGAGAGTTTTCACCAGAGCATATGCAAATTGTATGAGTTTTAACACTATATTAATGGTGTGTTTGTTTTTGTTCATTATCCATATTTTTAGAATAAAACTTGCACGGGACAGCAAACGACTTAGTCTATCAATGACCAAGAGCTAGTCAGTGGCATTGTCAGCATCTCTACATTGCAAACTGTGGAATTCTGAACTAGATATTCGCAGGCTCACTCAGATATGCAGGAGTAGAGTAGCTGCAACAGCACAGAGTTCAGTAGAAGTGAAGATTAATCTACTGAAAAACTGCCTGAGAAGAAGGGTAATTTAGCCTCTGTGGTGCTCCCTGCTACCATGCCTAGACAGCTCCCACTGCCATGCTAATTAACTTAAAAATTGCTCACTAGAAGTATCTCTGTACTGCGCTCTTCAGGAGCAGCATACCAGTAGCGAAATGCAAAAACACTTTGCTGAATAAAAATGGACATACATAGTCACTTGAGATAGTCTTGTACTTATGCTAAATGAGTATCCTAAAAAAGGACAAATCATACGTCTTTCCTGATGTGAATTCTAATTAGACATTAAAGCTAGTTGAAGAGAAGACTGTAGGTGAAACCTTTGCCATGTTTAAAATTCATGTGTATGCCAAAAGATTAATTCAGTATCAGCTATGCAACTATACGTAGACAGAAACACTCCATTTTTCCTATACTTTCTGCTTTCTTCACTAAAAGCCTGGATTGTGAGGGTGAAGAGAAATCTGCAGACAAATTTTCTACAGCAATTCTGTGTTATATAACATATATATGTATGTTTTGCCCTAGTGACATACAGAGTCTGTTACCACAGATTAGAAATTGAAACCAAGAATGAAACAAAATGCACTAGAAACCTATGGAAGACTGACTCTGCAGTTGATGTGGCAGAGTAGAGATCAACACTGAAAGCCATTTTCTACTCTAATGCTCAAAATACAAAAAGCAGAAGGAAGATTCTTCCTCAAAACATCAGAAGTAATAAGAGCTCTCATACAAAGAAGAAAACAGGAGTAGGAGAATTAAGCTTAGTTTTAGGAAAATTACAGATGGTAGAAAAAGTCCTAAAATGCATTGCAAGCATCTCTGCGTTTGGAAATAAGTATTAATTCCAAATATATTTAAATATATTCAAACTGCGACAGTGCCTTCCAAATATATGTGCCAAAGAGTAGTGCTTGAAATTCATCTTATTCAGACATTTATTTGTGCACCTGTTTGATGATTGTTCTGTTTAGCCATGTCAAGTATCGAGGCATGGAATTACAATGAGTTATAATAATGGTGATGAGACTGCAAATAAATTACCTTAAATACATTAAGAATGAACCTTTAATTGAGTATGTGCAATATGTCCTTACATGTAGTTCGTACGTGTACTCGAGTGATTTCCAGAGAAATGCTTTTCTTCAGAAGGCTTAGGTACTATAATTCTGTTTTGCCTTTGTAATTCATCATAAGTGATTATCAAGCATTCAGTGAAGTGTGCAGCTTCTTATATACATAGTATTACAGAAAACAATCCTAGAAAGTTTTACGTATAAATAATTTATATCCACTATACTATAGAAAGGTGATTATTCTGTTAAGGTGAGATTATAATAACAACATTATGTTTAGTTTTTGATCATAGAATACTTTCATTTTATGGAACTCACCACGTAAAAAAATATTTGGTTGGGCAGCTAGATTAAGTACACAAGAACATATCTTACTTTCTGTTCAGGTATTGTAACAAGTATTCTATGCATCAAAATGTTATTTAACATATTTTGGCATATATGAACACAAAAGAAATTAAATACAGAGTCTCTAACAATTTGAAAAAGATGGTATTAATTGGAAGAAGGGACAAGAAACCATATAGGAGGGTCTAAAGGAACAAAACTAGGTTACTTTTTGTCCTGTGTAAGACCTAGTATAGTTGATTGTTCAAGATAGTCTGCCCATAAAGAAGATCAATAGTTAATGAGGATGGATGTATCACCTAAACGTATCAGAAATGGCTGTAGCAAAAAGAGAATTGTGATACATGTGGAGGGCTCGGTTTTGTTCAGCTCTCTCTTATATGACTGGCTTTGTAAATGGAGGAAAATGCTGTGTGTCTACATTCTATATTTGCTAAAATATTACAGAAAAGAATTATAACCAGATTTAAATACAGATTTAGATATTACGGCTTCTTTGTTTTCCAAAGGAAATATTTCAAATGGCATTCCCTTAATGATGGCAGAAATTAAATTCTTTAGAAGAAAGTGATTTATGTTTATTTATAATGAAGATGAACTAAAAAAGACTAGAAAAAACTATTTTATAAAGGGATAGAAATTTACTGACAAAGAGATTTAAGCAGTGATATTAGTGCCATTGAGGGTCGAAGAGTATGAGATGCTATGACTAGGAGATAGGAAAAATAATTCGTATAGGAAAATCATGTCTTTTCGTCCTTTGGAGAAAGCAAAATATACCATTTTAATATTGAAAGAGTTTTCTCAGTGCTGTTTCTATGCACCCAACAACATAAAAAAAAAGACAATTTGGCACTTGTTACAGGTGTTTAGTTTGATGTTCACTAAAAATAAACATCCTGAACAAGCTTACATTTTTATCTGGGGAGAGCAAATTTGAAATGGAGTGGTAGGCTAAGCATTTTGAAGTATTTCAGGACAGTCAAAGGAGGTTTATCAGTTAGAGGATTTGTTTATTTGATTTAAAGACATAAAGAAACCTTCCTGTATAATAATATACCTGCCTGCATAAGAGTATACCTTCCTATATAAGTCTACAAGAAATAGTAGGAATATAAGGAAAATATAGGAAATAAGAGCTATATAGATTCTTATACTCAAATAATAGAAGAATAGGTCATTTTAAATGCAGCTTAGAATCTGAGAAGTATTTCTCTTATGAAAATATGCAGTCAAACTGCTAGTCTGTCCTTCTGTTCCGGGGAGAATGAGATAGCATTCTTCCTTGGGTAAAGGTACCTGGTGCAGCTGCACATGAGAAACAAATGAACAGGCATTTGTCTATAACTCCAGGAACAGCCTTGAGCTAGTGACAATGATTACATGAAAGAAAATCACAACAAAGGCATCAGCCTAGGAGAAACACTGGGCATCATTGTGGCACAAACACACTTCTATGCCGTAAGTCATATACTGTCAATCCCTTTCCTCCTGGGAATGTTGTACTTTGCTGCTGGCCAGCATTAACAGTAAGAGGTTTACAGCATACATGCCAGATCACTGTTCATGGTGTCATGTGCAGAGGATGAAGGAAAGAATTTTTTTACATATGTTCTCAGTCTTTCTCAACCTCAGTGATGAGGTTGCGCACCTGCTCACTGTTGAACCTAGGCCAAAGGTTCAAATAGTCTGTACCAAGGCCGAAGGCACAGGACAGAAGTATGAAGAAATCATGAATATGCCACCCAAACAATATGTGACATTCAGCGTAACTTCCAAAGAATTCAGAGGAGCAAGGCAGTTCATGGGTACTGATAGATCTGATTTTTACTTAAGTCGTTCTTTGTTGTCAGTGACCTTCAAAACTGTGGAAGAAAATATCTTAATAGATATGGCTTTAATATAAGCTATGTTAGGTGAATAAGTAACTTTTCAGATCAAGGTGTGGTGAGGAATTTTTGTCATCTAGTTGTCTTAGGATGTTTTAGGATGTCCTTGGTAAACTATCGTGAGCAACCAGGCTCTTTCTACATTCTAGTTCTGCATACAAGCACTGTCCATTTGAATCCTGTGTCCCAACCTCTGCATTGCTAGGTGATAAACATACTTAATGGATGTTGTCATTGCTAGTTAGTTCATTCAAAATAAGGTATAGTTGTGATCAGTTGTCCCTCTGTAACTACTGAAGCTCACATCTATAGGTGAGATCAAAACTGGATCAAACCCCATTGAAAGAATAAAAACAAATCATGCCTGCCATTATCAGACTGGAAGGCCACCAATCTAGCCCTTGCCTATGTGCTCCTCAGGTAAAAAGGTTAAACAACCCTCCTACAGTCCAAATATAAGTTCTGAATTGTACTATGGCAGTTACAGATTGCCTTGTGTAATTATAAATAAAACACACTGTAGAAGGTTATAATGACACGGTTTTTTTAGGATATAGTACCAACTCTTTCTTTCCTTTACTCTTTAAATATGGTGCTTTTCTAAAATAAAATAAGCAGCTTAATTAGATTGGAAGTCCATAACCATGAATAGAATACCTCAAATACCATACAGTGGCAGTCGTGGCCGTGCAATTACTTAATAGCTTTTGAATCTGCAGTTACGCACGAGTCAACACTCACCTGTGTCCTCAGTTACTGTTTGTAAGTTTCTGCAGTATTTTCACTGCTAAAGGTTTCAATAACAAAATTAGCTTTATATAAAAATGTCATCATCAGCAAATTCTGCTTAGCCACAGGCAGTGTTTGAGTGGAGCCTGACGTAACCAACAGCGTAAAAACTAGTGTTAAGAACCACATAAATTAATTAGGTGTAAGCTTTCAACTAGAAATATCATTTTAGGCTAAAGCCTTAAAGTTCAGCTATTCTATGGGTTGGTATTCTCTACCCCTTCTATTCTTACAAATAAACAATATTGTTAATATAAAAACTGTTCTTGATGTACTTATAATCAAAATGACCAATGTGGGCATGACCCCGGCAGGGAAGAAGCCAAATTAGCCTGCTGTCAGTCAACAGCAGGAGGCGTGTCATTTGGGAGGAGACAGAGAGGCTTGGTCAGTAGCTGCTTGGAGGAGAGTGCACTTGAAACCAATCCAAGCAGGGCACGTATGATAAACAAGTACTAGAAGATTATAAAGCATTGTGATAAGAGAGAATGTGGTTCAGAATAGCAGTTGCAATTTGCAGTAAGTAGGTTCCGCAGCAGTTTGCTGCAGTTGTATTTCAATAAAGGCTTTGTGTGCACACAAGCTGTTGTTGTGTTATCCGCCCCGACTATTCATGACGTGTGGTGGTTTACCACCACAGACCAATACATCGAATAGCGTTGATTAAAATAGAGTGACAAAACTCATGCCACAGTGGAGGGAGTAATACAACTTAATAAACTTTAGGAGTCATCAGGACAGAAATTATTTTTAAAAATACAAACTTTCAGCTTCTGGATTTTGTCATTTGGTGCTGTAAGAGCTAAGAGCTGTTGCACTAGTTCAGTCTATGACCCACAGCATAGACCCACAGCAATAGTATTTTGCATTTGGAATACTATTAGTGCTAAGTCAATGTATTTACTATAAAGAACACTGCTTGTTCATTTTGAAGTGCAGTAGAAAAAGGAATATGTTACTATATCTAGAAAGAAATCCCTTTTTTTTAGTGCAAAACAAAAATGGAAGGGAATGCTCAAATGCACAACTACTCATCTTCTGGAGATTTTAATCACAGTTTCATATCAAAGCTGTTCCAGTAACCTTATCTACTGCTTTCGTATGCCTATCCTAAATATATCAGTGTATTTTTATTCCAAAGAATTTTCAAGAAACAAGAAAACATCAGCATTTTTACTAAGGCCAAAGTATATTTAATCCCTGTGGGAAAATCAGAGATACAAGAAAAGCTCCAATTTCAACTCATGCTTTGTAACAGATTACTGTTTTCATCATCTGTTATGTTTCACATAACATGTTTACTGTTACTGATGAAAACTTATGTGTTTACCAGTGACAGAGAGCACAGCGAACACAGCTTTTATATCTCATTAGCAGAATAAGGCACTGTCCTTAACTGCACGTATCCAACTTGAATGATCATTAATTTGGACTGTTCAGAGAGACCATATCTTTTGTACTTTCAAATTTTGTGTGCTGCTTAGGCATCAGAGTGACGATTGATTTGTAAAAGACTAAAATTAGTAGTTAATCTGAATCATATTAAATTTTGTTACCATTATTTTTAGTGCAAGTGCTGTCTTCAATGCCCCTGTATTTGCAATTAATTCCTGATAACATCATGTATTCAAGATTACTGTATGTACATTCAATACTTTAAAATAACATGTATCATAAGCTTTTGGCATTTAAAAGTTATGCCTTCATGAAACTATCTGCATTAAAAAAAATTTAAAAGTTTTATTCTGTCTAATCTCAAGATTTTTTTAGTTCTTTGTCCTTTTTCTCAATTTCTTTATCCTTGTACAATTTCTCTTCTTTTAAACTTGATCAACACTTTCCTCAACAACTATTTCCACTTCCAAATCACACTCCTTTGCAACAGGTACTTGAGCTTTACATGAGGACAAAAGTATGAGTAACTGAATTCTGCCCAGGATCAAAGCCTGGGATATTAGGAATCATAGGAGTTTTCCACATATGAGGCAGTGACTGATTGTCTCTGCTTTTTTCACCTTTGAATTAAATTCCTTCTTTTCTTTCTGACTAAACACCTGTTTGGAACTGGGTGGAAACAATCCTGAAACAACTCTTCTTGTTATGTCTTTGTCAAAGATCTGTCACACCAGCCCAGCAGCATGGGCCTGGAGAACGAAATACCTATTCTCAAATCTTAAGGTACCTGATGAAAAGACTTGGCCCAAAACACATCACCTTTGGCTCCAAGAAAGCCACAGGCATCATGATCTTCAAAATTAGTCTGGACTATGAAATATTTTGAGTCCACTAATTCAATTATTCTTAATGAAAGAAAGGCAGAAAGGGAGAAAAAAAATGCAGGATGTCAGTTTCCATAAATTATAATATATAATACACATATACTTTTTTCCCTATTTTCTGTTAAGATCTGGTTACTGTTGTGTTCTGAACAAAGCCCATTCATTCTACGTATTCTTTAAAGTGCTTAGCACAATGAAGCTTCATCCTTTTTTGGTCCAGGCCATCACTGCTATAAACAGAATTAATGAAAATAATAAGTAAATATTGCTCAAATACACTTTTTTTGTTGTTGTTTGGGTTAATTCTCAGAGTCTATTCTTTATGGCCTTATCTGCAAGTAATTCTTCTCACAAAGGAAAGACCTACAGTTGAAAATGATTCAGAGGCCAATTGTGAAAAATTAATTCATAGCCTATAATTATGATGATAATAACACCATCAGTAATCATAAATTATCATTATGAATACATGATCACTGATTATTGTAGCACTGGGCTTTTGCTTAGTACCCAGTAATATTTAAGGAGCTACATGGCAAACTGCAAACATTGGCAAAGTAAACTTTCCAGCAATGAGGCTGCTGGTTTCTTGTTTATCTGTTTTCCTATTAAAGTATAGTCAAACAGACTGCTTGTGAATAATTCATTCTAAATTATTCAAATATGATAGCATCATACATTCTAAGATGAAACTAATTACAAGAATGGACTGGAGTCTTCTATAATCTGGAATATTGTTTTTTAATCTAATTCTGCTTCTGAGATAATTACTCAGAATCAATCACTGTCAGGATTATAGCAATAATCAGATTGGAGTTAGAAGTTGTTGATAATATCTCGGAGTCCAATTTCTCCTCATGATAAGGAGATCAAATCAATTCAGCAACCAAGAATTACATCAGGATTATTCTAAATATAGTTTGTATGCATAATTTTACATTTCTTGATCTTGGATTTATGTTCACTTTATTTGGAATAAATCATCCATACCAAACTTAGGACAGTATTTTAAAAATAATAAAACCAATGATTCCTAAGTTATCTGAACAGTGGCTTTCACAGCAAGAACTACAGCTTTCTTTCTATTTCCAGTACTGATTTATGATTCAAAAGAAAGACAACCGAATGGGTCCTGAATGTTTCTCTTGGAGTACTGAAAGAAAAACACTAAGAAAGAAATTTGTCAAACTGATGATTTGCTATATCAATATATTCTGTAGTCCACTACATTACTAGTAGATAATATATTCGATAATCCACTAAACCTCTAAGACCTATATATATATTTTAAAAACTTGCAAAGATTATTCTGTCTTAAAATGATATAAAAATCATTCTATTTACCTTTCAATTTACACAAAAAGGAAGATTTGAACTGTATTTTCCAATGGGAATAACAATTGAAGTCTGTATTTGGAAGTAGTCGTGGAATAGAATCATAGAATAGTTTGGCTTGGAAGGGACCTTAAAGATCATCTAGTTCCAATCCCCCTGCCATGGGCACAGACACCTTCTCCTCTCAGCCTGTCCTCATAGCAGAGCTGTTCCATCCCTCTGTTTTGGTGGCCCTCCTCTGGACCCACTCCAACATGTTCACGTCCTTGTGCTGAGGACACTAAAGTGGATGCAGCACTTCAGGTGAGGTCTCAGCTAAGCAGAGCAGAGCAGCAAGTCCAAGATTTTCAGGAGAAAAATAATTAAACTTAGTGTATAGAATTGTATTGATGACATCACCCTACTGAAATCTGGCTGCAAAATCAGTTTTGCATTTTTTTCTCTACTTTGTTGGTAATTACTTGCATTTCCTTACTGGATTCAGAAGTTGTTTTTTTAGCCTTATAGATTCTTTCAATGATTTTGTGTCTTCCTTTACGTTACTCAAGAAATGAATTGCAAATCACTGCTCCATTATATGTGGTCTTCAAAAGTCAATGTGGCCGATTGCAAACCTGCCTGAATTCTGATGGTTTATTATTTTGACTGGGAACATTATTATTGGCAATTTTGCCAACCTTTACCTAAGTGAATAATTTTGGTATATGTTGTGTCTTCAGCAGGTGTAGCATGATGTTTTCTTTCCACATAGGAAAGAGGAGATTAAAAAAAAGGCTACGAAGGAAAAAGGAAAACAAACTAAATAGATAGATGTTCCAAGAAAGAGAATAGAGGTAAAATATGCAGTAGCAGAGAAGAAGCTGATACACGTGAGAATAAAGATTAATTCCAGTAAAATGCAAAAAGATGTCCGTCTGTCAAGTATATAAGCACAGAAGATACCCTGTGTTGTGCCAATATTCACAACCTTCTGCGCAGTTTCTAGTAGGTGTGGTAGCCCCATTATGCACTTTGAAATCTTGTCAAGCATCTGTCTCCCTTTTAAGAATTTAAAAACTTTGGAAATCCTGTTTAGTATCTTAATATACTTCTGAAAATTTTATCTTCAGGAAGTAATGGAAAATTGTAAAATTATTTGAACTGTATACCACCTCTACATTCTATCAAAATCTGTTGGCTGATTTATATCCACTTGGTATATTTTAAATCTGAATTTTAACATTTTTACACAAATCATTTTTATCAAATCAATTGAAAATATAAACTAAAAGCACTTAACCAAAATAAAGCATCCTATGTCTGTCAAAGAAAGTATTTGGTTCAACCTAAAATAACCCTTTCCATTTTTGTTGTCAAGAAAAAGTGTTGCATACTTGATAGTACCTACAGTTCACTTCCCCCAACATGCCAGCAAAAAATATATTTAAAGGCATATGTGAAAGAATATATAAATATTACTATTACTATTATTATCTCATGGTTTAAGCCCACTCACCTGGAAACAAAACAATCAATCAGCCACTCATTCAGTCCTAGCCACCTCCAGTGGGATGGGGAGGAGAAAATAAAACAAAAGCCTTAAGGGTTGAGACACAGGACAGGGAGGGCTCACTCACTAGTTACGGTCATGAGCAAAAGACAGATTCAACCTGGGGAGACAAAATTGGGGTTGCAGTCAGTCCCTGTCTATTCCCATGTTGTTCCTGCCACTCTTTCATCCTCAGGGGGAAAACTCACAGACCTCCCCTGAGTCAACATGGCACTACTCTCAGGAAACGGTCCTCCACTAATATCTCTACAAGCATGGGTCCCTTCCATGGACTGTGGTCTTCCTGAGGATGGACTGCTGTCCTCCCAGGGTCAGACTGCTCCAGTGCAGGCTTCCCTCAGAGTCATGACCATCTTCAGGAGCAGTCCCCTGCTCCGGCATGGGGTGATCCACAAGTTGCAAACAGGATTCTGCCCCCCCATTGATCTTGATGGGCTGTAAGGGCTCAGCCTGACATCTCACCGCTAGTTGAAGGAGAACGGCTGCTCTGGCATGTCTCCCCTGCTCCTTCCTCACTGACCTCAGTGTCCACAAGGTTGCATCTCTCCTGCTCCTGTCCCATTCCTCTCTCAAACAAAAGAACTCCCAAAACAAAAGAACTCACCCAACAGGTTTTCCCCTTCTTCAATATGTTATCGTACGAGTGCCACGTTCTGATCGTGTTGTGGTATTCTGGACCCAGAAATCAGACTTCAGGAAGATTACTCATATATATGAAGTATTCGGACAGGAGTTTAAAGTCTCCAGAACAAAAATCAAGAACATACGAAACACGAGTGGTTAGTAATACTGAGGCAGCATGCAAAAGAGAAATGCAGTACTAACAGTGTTACACGACCATACACTCAAGGTGTAGGTCATCTGAAGTCACTGGAGCATTGAAGTTTTTGATGACACCATAACAATGCATTGTGATACCCAGTTTGACATACTTTTTGAAAGTGTAATGTGATGCCTTGTCACCACGTCATCTTGATCTGCCTGCCTTCTCCCATTTACAGCACCTGTGAGTCTTCAG
>NW_010398361.1:23938-24522 GCF_000710305.1 Buceros rhinoceros silvestris
CAGCAGGATTTATGCTGCCTAGTTGTGCATCTCCATCTGTTGTGGTTGTATACCAGGGTCTGAGCCGTGACCCAGACAGCATTTTTTACCTGGAGTGGAACCACATTCTCTGGAAAGTACAACTGCCTAGGTAGCTTGCAATCACCTCCAGGTGACTGCAGTCTCCCTGAGTCTGCTATAAAGCAGTATGCTATCAGGAGTGCCTTCTTACTCTGCCTCCTCACTGGCCTCTTACAAACCAGAAAACTGAAGGAGGGTAAAGAACAGTCAGAGCCTGTTTTAACCTTGTTTCCTGTCCCAGGAGATTCTCTGAAGCACACCTGAGGAGGAAGAGAGGCAATGGTACTGCTTGGCTCAGTGAGTCTAATTGCTCCAGGGAGTAAGGCAAGACAGTAAGGAAACAGTAAGACGAAAGTTATTCAACTCCTACATGCAAACTTTAAGTGTTATCATCTTGTACCTTAATTCTCAGAAAATCACCATTGCTACTGAGCAAAACCAGAAATTCATTGCGTATTTAACGCAACAGCATCCAAAATGCCAATTTCCAACCTTTTTTTTTTTTTGAAATGAGGCACTCCAGA
>NW_010398361.1:24583-45584 GCF_000710305.1 Buceros rhinoceros silvestris
CAATTTCCAACCTTTTTTTTTTTTTGAAATGTGGCACTCCAGACATTTTTTATGTCTTGGATGACACTGGAGAGATTTTATATCAGTTCAAGTGAAATAAACAACTCTCTGATGACACTGTAGATTTGAAATATAGTTTTACTCTATTAAGCCGGAGTGAAGTTGGCGCTATATCCAAACTAGGAATATTTTGAAGATAACAGGATGAGATATATCAAATAAGTATATGAATATATATTCTGAGAATTTACCAAGTAAATATTAACGAAGCATATATTTCTCCTCTCCTTGCCTTTAAAAATGTTATGTATGCCCTCCAAGTGACAGTAAAAGGTGTAGTTATCTAACTATGATGACTATTGCCCCACAAATCATAGCCCAGGGCCCAGTTTCTGCAGTGGGTAACACTTAATCAGACAGCTGCTTTTGCTGACATCACATGTTGCCCATAATGTGGAGTTACACATGGCTAAGTACAAATTACAAAGACAGGAGGGAAAGAACTAGCTCCACAGTCACTGTTCCCTTAGAGCATTTATTTATTCCTTGAGTAGCAGAGCAGGTCAAATGGATTTCTTATGAACAGTTTTGTCTAGTTGTCTCCTCAAATTTGGACAAAGTAAATAAAATGGCAAATTCCTCCCCCTATAAATACTCAAAAATATGTTCACTTTAAAAAAATGCTGCTTCACTAAGGCTCCAACATTCTCTTTGAGTTCACCTTTTCATTTTCTGTTATACTGTAGCTGACATTAGAAAAGAATTCACAGCAGAAGTGCCATGTGATAAACCGACATAATTGCTCTAGCCACATCAAAACACAACATTTTAATTATTTTCTGGAAAAGGGGCAATGAAATTGATGCAGAAATGCTGATTTTATTGAATGCATGAGCCTTTTCCCAATGTAAAACTGTTCTAATACAGGACTTTCTGCAAGTCATTCATTAAGAAACAATTCCCTGGAAACAAAAGTACTACTAGCCATGAAGCTAATCTTAATCCGGGGTGAGGGTTGCATTTCAAATCCTGGTGATATGTTCTTGACTTATAGCAGGTTAAAATGGGAATAATTCCTTAGAATGAAAACTGTAATATGTGCTCTACCATCTCTACATATTTGCATTTGCTTTTCTGTATTAATAACAACAAACACAGATAATTCTCTGAGCGCTGGGAACACTGGATGGCTGGAGTGCATAAAAGAACTTTGCAACAAGTCGATAGTACACATACAGCACAGTGCACAAGGTGATATACCCCTAAGGCAGTATGCAGAAGAACCAGTAAGTTTACACATCCGAGATGTGTTTGCATAGTCACATCTCAGGAAAAATACCCGTATTATTACCCGTATGTATTATATATTATGTATTATAATGATTGTTAAATTGAGCACAGGATCCCTACTTCTGGGCTCAGGCTGGCTGACATGTCACTTCCAAACCAAGGGTGTCTGTTCTCTTCAGTCATCAGAATTCTTTTTCTGAGATCTGTATGATCATGGTGTTGATATATCCTCTGCTAATCAGTTTTGCTTTTATTTCGAATACTTGAGTGGTTGCTGCCCAGGAACAAAAAAAAAGCCAGTCAGACTTGGCAACCTGTACATTTGTGATTGACACTTTCTTACTTTAATCTTCTGCATGTAGGAATGAAAGCAACTTTTAAAAGCCACAGTAGGCTCTGAATGTTGTAGACCATCTGTGTAAGCCACAAGAGCTGCCAACAACAGTGTACCCTTACTGTGCTCTGCTTTTTAAATAGGCTCCTTGGGGAATAGCAGCTGAAACTCAGTGTCTCAAAGCAATCTAAGAATCAAGGAAATGGGATGCCCAATAGTGTGATGGCAAATCCCTCAGGCTTTGGTGTTAGGCAGGATGGAGATGATGATGATGATGATGGTGACAGGACACTAATAAGGACAATGATGCTGTAGGCTGTGTAAGTTACCTAGAATTCCTTAATTAGAAATGTGCAAATTATAGAATGATCTTGTCTTGTTTAATTTACTTTCTGATAGTTCACATGTGGGTTTTTACTTTATCCTTCTAAGACTTTTTGTCCTAACCTTGCTTTCCTAACCTTTCTCCTTTATTGTATAATGTCTACCTAAGTATCTCGTTAATTGCATGATCATCTCAACTTTGTCCTATGTAGCTGTCCTACCATGCTACCTTTTCAATCTCTTTTCAGTCTGTGAATCTAAAAGTACTCATTTGGATCTCTGGTACTTATATCTTGGCAGTTCTCCGGCTATTACAAATGCAGTTCCAGACGGGAATGTATACAGGTACTTTTTCATAGCTGCTTTCACGGTGTTCATTTGGGTTTGACTTTCTCTGTCTTCCCCTATCAAAAGCAGTTACGCAGAAGAATGATCTGGCTTCACTGAAACAGTGTCCGAAATACTTCAGTTACCCCTCCCAAGTACCAGATCATGCTACTTGATTTTCTTTTTCTTCTTTTTTTTTTAGTCACTATTGCAAATACTCCCTATTTTGAAGCTTTATTAACTTCTGTGTCTGTTTCCCAGTGAAGAATATTATTGTATCAGATGAGAACTGCAGGCAGGCAGCAACATAGATGAGTAAATAAAGAAAAAAGACATTAGAAAAAAAAAAAGACAATGCATCATGCAGATATTCAGACACATCCATGTCCTAATAGAATTGTTAATTAGACTTGTAATTTTTTCATACACCTGCTATTCAGAAACAATGTAATGAAACAACTTCTTAGGACAGCTTTGAAAGAGGAAAAAAGAAATGGCTTCACATTATATTATCTAGGTTTTGCTAGGGCCTTTTTTTTTATTAAAAAAACCTAGTATATTGGGTGGAATTAAAGCATCTTCAGTACAGCAAGACTGATAAAAGAAAGCTACACAATAAAATCTTTGCTTTTACATTAAAATCATTCCTTTCATATTACAAGTATCTTCTTCCATGAAGTCACAAACTTCTTCAAATTTGGAAGCAATTTATATTCTTCCATTGCTATGTAAGCCTTTCTAAATCTTCCTTCGTTGATTAGAAAACTAATTCTAACTTCTATTTTAAATTTATATATTTGTATCCATTTAATTTTCAGTAAGATCTATCCTTCAGTATTTATGCCTTTGCTCTTATTTTCTGAATGTATTTATGAAAAATAATCATACCCTTCTCAACTTTTATTTTGCTAGGCTGAACAAACCCATTCCCTTTAATCTCTTTATACATGATAAGTCCTCCATTTCCCCTAGCTATACAAGTAGTCTTCCTTTGCTCCTGTTCCAGTCTCAGAGGATTTTGCTAGTTTGTTTTAAATGCAGTATTACTGCCTTTTGACTGTTCCTACTAACAGCCTTGTAAAACAACTATACCGTAATTTTCTCATGAAAATTCCTCACGTTACATACTGCAAAACTACCACCTTTTTCCATGGCTGATGTTTAACCACCATCTTTAACCATCAACTTGTACTTCTTCCATCACATTAAACTGATGAACCACTTTTGTTTAAAACAAATGTTGTTCTATCCATTCCAGTATACATGATCTTGTACTTGATCTGATCTCTCTCACTGCTATCAATCTCATTGCTTGAATTTCTACTATACGATAGTCTGTCCTTCCCCAAAGTGATAGTAAGGCTTGGATTGGTATCATCTCTACTATTCTACATCACCAACCTCATTACTGAAAACACCAAGCAAAAAAATCCAGCACACGAAGAAAATAACAAGTCATTGATCCCCTTTCTTCTTTTTAGTGTCAATGAATTATCATCTCTCTTAGCCCGCTTTTTACTCACTATACAATAAACTCCATGTATCCCATTATCTCCATTTCAGTGATTACTTGTGGGCATTAAATCAAATGCTTTTTCTTAAACATAGCTATATGAACTTCATGAATATACCATTTTTTCAAAGAAATCAGTTATCTTAACAGACATTAAGTTGAGTTGATAGAAATTACCTTTAACAAAACCATTGTAAATTTTAACTTACTTTCCATTTATACCTGCATCCTTTACATAACATTCTCAGACTGCAATGAACATATTTGCCGGACTACCTCCCCACCACAGTCCCTTTTCAAAAAATAGATACTGTGGTTGATATCTTATTTGTAGCTTTCAGTGTCCTAAGTTCAATTCCCTACTAATCCATTAACTGAAATTAATTTTCCAATTATTTTAGCATTTTCATCAGGTGGTTAAATTTTAATCAATTAGTAGTCCAAATACTGTTTTCATCATAGATCTGTCAGCTTTCATTACTCAGTGTGCAGCTTCAAGAGTACCTATAACTATCCATATATACATTACTATCCAGTTCAAAACTACAAATGAACTATTAATTTATTCTCTGGTTCACAGACTTACTTTATATTCATCCTTGGTGCTTAGAATCTGTTGAATAGGCCTCACCTTTATATTTATGTGTCTGAAACCTGTCTTGTTATCACTTTAATTTTTCTTTACAAAGTGAAGAACTCCTCAGTTTTGAGCTATTTCCACTCTATTACTTAATTCCCTCAGTTTCAAGAATCAGCATTTTTGTTCATCATTCTTTTTCCCTGATTGGATGTACCTTCTGGATATCTGAATTGTTTATTCTTTACTCATTTTTTATCCTGTGTTATCGTCGTCTTCTCAGATACAAACTCTAGAAAATATTTGCATTTACTTAAGTAAAGTGAAAGTAAAGTAAATTCCAACATTGTCTATGTTCACATTCTTTGGGTCTTCTCAGTAAATCCCATTAAGAAGTCCCTTTTATTTCTCAGGCTTCGCTCTTTCTCACAGATCTGCTTTTCTATAATTTACATTTTAAAAAGTACTGAAGCATCTTAGGATTGTTCATTCCCAGCCTTTTTTTGCATGATCACCTCTCAGTAAGCTCTATGTTCTCATTAATTCTAAAAAACTAATTAATTCATTACTTGAAATTTTGTTCCTTATTAATGATTTTGTAGAAGAATTTGTTACCTGACTCCACTAAAGATATGAGCCTATGACAGGAAGTAAAAACTGTAGAGGACAAGATAGCAGAAAAAAGTGTAAAAGATTTAGACTTGTGGACAGAACACAATGAAAAAGAAAAAAAAAGAAAAGAAAGAAAAATTCAGGCTAGTACAATTAGATGGGGTCAAAATAACAAAACCCATAAATTTTCCAGGCAGAAAGAAACCTAGGCAGTCAAGACAGGAGCGATAGTGGAAAGCAATTTAGACAGCAGTATGAAATATGGCAGCAAAAGCAAGCCAATGCAATTTCAGTCTGTCTATGCATTGATGTCATGACATCGTGCAGCACTCTATCATGTGGAAAAAGGAAAAGTAACTCAAGAATTTAAAGATGTTTCTATTGTGCACCTTATACAAGAAAAAGTGATTATATCTTATACTGCAACCACCATAGCATCTCCTTCCTAACTATGTATGGGAAATGGCTGGCTCAGACTACATTCGGTTTTCTAAATGCTGACTTAGTTGAAATATTATTTTTAGATGCACAATATGGATTCCATGCTGGCTGCAGTTTTCGCAACTGGGGAAACTGAAGAAAAGCGTAGTGCCTAGGTTCAGTCCTTAGTAAACTTTTTGTTTGCATTGTTAAAACACTAAAACAAGTCATAAGCACTTCTCCCTCTGAATGCAGCCCAGGAGGGCATTATCTACCTCAAAGTTAACCGAAATTTAAAATCCTTCAGCATCAACAAATCCATTCAAAAGTCAGAATCATTTCAGTACATTTGGATTACTCCTCCTTCCTATTTCATATTATTCCACAGTGTTACAACCTGTACTGACCTTTGAAAAACAGGATTTCTTTTGTACCTCATCACTACTGAGCCCTCCTCACCACAAGCTGTTGCCTTGACTGGTTAGGTTTTGAAAAGTAAACACAGTTTCTGTAGAGTTTTAAGGAATGTATTGTTATCATGTAGGAGAAAGCTAGTCTTTTTGGTATGCACAAGGCAATGAGGTTTAACACTTTACTGATTACTAAAAAGAGCTGACAGTGCTGAACACAGAATCATTAGTATTCCCTAAGAAAGCAATGTAATGTTGTGTAACCCCGAAATCCTTCTCTCAGCATCTCATCTCTTTTCCATCTTCCTCTGAAAGATTATCCTTCCTTTGCTGACTGCAGAATCTCTCAGCTGTTTGTTAGCTGAACCACCTAAGACAGCAAATTTGGCAAACACGGAGTCACTTTGTAGCAGAGCACTAATACCATTTATCAGGTGTTTGTAAATCATTCTCTAAACACCTGCCGTGGGTTTCCTCTCTGCATTCTCTGTTTCAAGGAGAACGGTGCTTGCAAGGCCAATTCAGTAGGGAAATGCCTAGATCTCTGATCCAAGTTACATATGCCATTGAAACACATCCCAGAGTAGCAAATGGTGCGATATTATGCTATCCCAAACACTCCAGTGCTGAACCCTTCTCAGTAAGATTTCACTGTGTACTGTCCTAGACATGAAATCTTTAATGAAATAGACATGAAGATTGAAATTCGGCTTACAAATTTCTATGATAGAGATAGTATACAGAGAACCTAGGGAAAAATATATGTAGCAGTTAGAAATGCTTTGGGTTTCATCATTTAATAGATTCGACTGGCCTTTCTTGAGATCTGAAGAAGGTATTTTGAGTTTGGTTTGAATCATGTGTAAGAATGTGAATGGAAGTTTTATTTTAGATAATAAGGATCATAGGACATATCTATTTGCTGGTCCCTATTTGCAAACCCTAAAAAAAAATCCTGGACCCATATATTTTACTTTTGGAATGGAGGTGTTTTTTATCAGTAATCTGCCTATGAAATTAGAGTAGCTAAGGCACCATATATTCTCTGTTCTGTATCTTCCTCCCCTATAATTTTTGTCATCAGCAAATTTTAGTAATTTTGCAAAATATATTTTATTTCAATAACTATCTTCCTCCAACTATGCACTACATGCTCTGTTTCCAGATCAGTCTTGAGTGAAATGTCCTGTGAATTCTAATCACTGAACTCATATTCATATCTGTGCACAAACTCTGCTTCAAAATTATTATCAAAGTCAATCTTGGGCTCACCTGTTTTAAGGATTAATTTTCAACTGCTGTACTAGAAACTACAGATGTTTGAGTTCATGTGTTACTGAAGGATTTCATAGACAGAGAGAGACGAAGGTTTAGTAACTTAAACCATCATCTGACCTATACTTGGGTTTTGATTCCCACATCAACTGTGTCTATAATCTTTAAAGCAAACATGGATTACAGCAAGCTTGAATGAAAATTGATATTATAGTGTATATTGTCAGTGGAACTATTTCACCAGCTCATTGGATTTTCAATAAGTCTGACAGCATTAAAGACATCCCTTGTTTATCTTGATCTAAAGTCAACAGAATTTTACGTTAGGAATTAATATTTATAGCCATTTGTCTAAGTGAAATCATAAACTGAGTAAGATCTTTCTATTGTCCTGTGTTTTGGATCAACTCCATTTATTATACAATAAGTAGTTTTCATGAAGGTGATTGTTTTGCATTTAACCTCTAGAAAATGTGGTGTTTCTCCTGCTAGGAAAATAAAGTATTACCAGACAACACATTGTCTGTATTCCTTATATTCCTACACATTGCCATGCGAATTTGGATAGAGATTGTATTTTAGCTTCTGTATTTACAAGATGGAAACAAAAAACATTTTCCTTCCTGATCATGAGGTTCTCAAAACTAAATCAATTAAGGCTTCAGCAAAATCTGAGATCTTAATATAAAGCACGGCTTTGACAGGCAAATGAAAGTGTAAGGATTTTAAGGTACATTTCCTATAGTGAGTCTGACTAATGACTGATTATACTCTCCTCCTAATGTTACAGAGGCAAGAGTGAGAGCCTTGTTCTGTTTTCACTGCCAAATCTGAATGCTAAATGAATAGCTAATCATTTAAAGTGATCTGGAAGTATTAGACTTGCCCCTCTCCTTTCCACTGCAGTGGAATTTGGTGTGTCTTAACATAACCTCAGTGAAGCTCTTGCAGGTTAAAATGTCTGGGTGTTTCCTTATGTACAAAGAATGTGAAACGTGAAGCTTAGTGAAACAAAAACTGTACTACTGTTTTCAGGATAGATTCTGTTACCAAAGAGGTGACATCATCAATCCTGGTTAGTAGAAATGCCAGAAATAATGTGTATAGTAGGGGGATCTGAATTTGATTCTTTGGTTTCTAGACTCTTCAGCACCAAAGAGATTATTTTGGAGAGAACACAGCTATTCACATAAACTACAGTCAACTGTTAGCAGTGTAATAATATAAGTGTAAAAAAAATAAATCTTTGCTTTTAAAATACCTTTTATAGAAAAGTTTGTAGAGTCATTAAATTCTCCTGTCTTATTTTTATTTTTTTTTTATTTCTAAAGGTTTACAAGTATTTGGAGATTAGAAAAAATATATATTAATTACAAATTTACTTTCCCTCTCCTATAACTATTAGTTGATGATTTGTCCCCACTCTTAAATCAGAGATTATGTTTGTAGAAGTGACCCATGACTAAAGCTCCATCATTTTATCATCACTTTAAGACATATTTACTGTTTTCAGATTCTGTGTATTTTTAATATTCCTGTAGTGAAGCAACATATTGCCTCGTTAAAATAAGGCACATTAATTTAAGAATCTCTGATTGGAATTTGTCAAAGAGTGATTAAGCTGTAACAGAAAGATGCAATCATAGCTACCAGGAATTCAGCAGTTGTCTCACAGTGAGAATCTCTTGACCTTATAACTCATTTACTCTTCGGCTTGGCCTGGTAATCTCCAGAAGGAAATGATGTGGAACACATGAGGATTTAGGTCAGAACCTTGTTAGAATCAGTGTGAAAGAGCAAAAGATTATTAGGATTCTCAATAAATTATGACTGAAAATTATTTCAAGGGAAAATTATGCCAGGATGCAAAAGGAGCAAGCATGAAAATCATTTAAAAATATGCCTTCATTCCACTGAAACCATACCAAGCCTGATAACACTCTACAAAATGCCTGCTTAGGAAAGGACTGATTTTCTATGTTATACTGTAAATATTTCTGTTTGCAAAAGCTTCTGTGTACTTGTGATAAAGGATGTCAAGAAACATATACAGAGTTCTATTATGTGAATGTAGTTTTTTCCTTTTACATGTAAAAGTCTTGTAGTAATGGTATGCAAAAATATTTGGACAATAAACAGAGCCAGGGTTGCTTATTTACAAACAACCAAACTCTCTTGAAACACTATAATATTCCCCTCATTCTCACATTCAGATACTGTGTTCATTTACAGTCCTCTTTACTGCATAAGAGTGCAAATACCTGAAAGTCTGTACACAAATTGGAGGCAGAACAATATGTCCAAAAAGCTTTTTTTCAGTCTAAAATCATAACTGGCAATAGCTGAAGAAGCTGTTATTTAGCAGGTTGCAGTTGGGTGGTTTTGCTTTCTGTATGTTTGCTTTTAATTGCTAGCTGGGAGTGGTAAAGTGTTGTTCCGCATCATCCTCTTGCTATTTTCCCACTGCTTAGCTTTTGTCTTGAATCCAGATCTTACTCAAACTCTTCCGCTTTGGGAAGTGATGTTCCACACAGACCTGTCACATCTGTCTTAATGGTATTCCGAATATCTAACCTCGGTGGTTAGCTCCTCACCTCCCCTCCACATATCCCACACCCACTCTACTAGACGAAGAATGTTTATTCTACTTATAGTAACTGTAAATCAATAAGCTAGCCATGTCTTACCCATCTCTTCCCCTAGTTACTGACTAGTGATGGCATCCCTTTTCAATGCCAAGATCCCAACGCTTCCTGAGGGAATGAATGTCCAGTAAAAATTTCAACTGGTGGTTACGCTTTGGTTTGTTAATTGCATATCTCAGCCTGACAACCTGCCTATATGAGAAGAGGATTTTCAGCGGCCCTTTGGCTTCATCACGTTCTCAAAGACTAAAAATGTTGCTGTTAAGGACAGCAACATTTGGTGTTGACATTCTCAACAGCAAGTGAGAAGGTAATCTCCAACAAAAATATGTGCTTTCTGCTTCCAAGACACTTTCTGACTGAAGATGAAAGTCTGTAAAACACCATGCACACTCATTCACACAAGTAAATGCAGCTATAAAGGAAGTGATCTTAAGCAATCGTGTAAACCTGGAAAAATCAATCACTTCAAAGACAAAATCTCCACAATATGAAGCCAGAAAGTAGTAGGCGATATGCAGAAAAATATGTCAGGGTGATCACAAAAGTAGGTCTTGTCAGAAAAGCATGTTCTCTCAGACAGTAGTAAATATGCTGAGATTTCTCTATTGCCACCAAGTTCTTAACAGAGTGAGCAAGAACAGAAATTCTCAGCCAGTGAGAGCTAGATCTTTGTAATATATAATTTCAAAATGCATTTTGCAATGATTTAGTAGATTATACTCTTACATGTCTAGTGACACACACACCACCTTGGGAAGTCAGCAAAATGCTTGCATCGATGTTTATTGCACTTGGTGCAACCCTTAAAAACAATCTCGTGTGACATCACAACAGCCATTAAGAGATTCTTTCCCAAATTACTTGCCATTGTACCGGAAACCACCAGATGGCGACTAGAAAGGCAGCTCTTTATCATTTCCTGAGATTGCATAATGTTCTGTTCATCTGTCTTCAGACCCCGCTTCCTGGTGACCTCAGAGGGCAGACAACTTAGAGTTGATGAAAGGAAAACATTTATCACCTTCTTCAGTTCACACCTGGTTGCTAGCCAAAATTGTAAAACAGCTGCAAGCAACTTAAGCATGCATAGATCTGTTCATAATGTCATACTCCCGTTTGAAAATTATTCTAGAAGTTCTCCTTTGCTCCCAGCCTAGCAATGCAAACAGCCTCTGAATGTTGCAAAGAAATATTTATGCTCTTTTACTCTCGAAATTCTAGAGAACCTATCAGCACAGTATCTGGGACCACGTCATATTATAACAGCGAACTGGAGCCCAACTGATACGAGAGATAAAATTACACTAGCAGAAGAAGAAAATCAAAGTAATAAAGAGAAAAAAGACTGGTGATAGAAGTGAGAAATTTTTTCTACTATTATAATAATGTATGTATTCAGTACCTTTCTCATCTTGCTTTAGTCACAAAAGAATAGCTGGGTATCAGATGAATGAGTATGCTTGTTGCCAGTGTATTGGCTTAGCTGGGTTTATGATTTTCTTTGTTACATCTGCTTCATTAATTTGTTTTAAAAGACCTGAGAAATTGCTGGGAAAATATTTTATTCCTAAATAAGTTACTGTAGACAGTAATTATAAGTGGATATTCAGTCTGCAGTTGCCTTCTCATGTACATGTAACAGTCCACTCTTCCAGATACCAAAGCTAATTACAAAACATTCACAGTTCTTGAATCCTCTAATTTGACTAGCTTTGCAGCTTGCATGACTGGCGGCACTCACATTTGCTTACATTGCACTGAGTTACTTGGTCCTCGTCATACTTGCTTTATGTGCATTGAGTATTTGGACATGTAAACTATTGGGTAAAAAACTAAATGAACTTTTACGGTCAGACTCTTCAGTTTATGTCAGGAAAAGTAAAATAAACATACGGACCAGAGGTTTTTTATGTGTTCAGGAGCCAATCTTTCTTCTTTCACCCTGTGATGCTTAGTTCCTTAGAGTGCTCTCAACTCAGAGAAAAATATTTTCTGGGAACTCAAAATGGAAGCTAAGGTGTGTGTGCTAAATACCACTGCAAAGATGTGAATTTCAAGATGAACTTTCTGTCCCTGTTAGTGCATAACCTGTTCCTGGAGGACAGAGTAGTTCAAATGATTAGGCCATTCAAAGAGATTTTGAAAAATGTTTCAGCTCTGTCAGCTCCACATGCCCAAGTAGACTGACACATTTCACTGTCAGTTCCATGTGAACAATTGTATGCATACTGGTTTTTTAAAAAGCTACATGGAATTAGTGCATCAAGGTCCCTATAGATATGCTTGCAAATCCTGCAATCATAAATGAATTCTTCCATCAACATAATCCATAAATAGAGAGAAGCGGAGGATTTTAAGCTATCAAAGTTTCTGAGCTTCTCCATGCATTCAAAAACTTGTAAGTATTGGAGGAATAATGTATGTGATTAAAAGAAATTTTACTCACAGTAATTATACATGTTTAGAATTGAGTGTTCACTCTATTTTGTAGCAACTCATAGCCCATAGAATCTATACAGCTATAAGATTTGTGCTGAACAAATCAGAGAGTTAGAAGTATAGAGAGGTGTATTCAATGGAAATCATGACAGAATGTTTTCATCCGTCATCAGTAAATCCTGAAAGGCAAATGATCTACTTCTGACTGAATGTTCAGAACTAGTATGAGCCACAAAGCTTAAGAAGGTTGCAGTAAAACCATCTCAGACATTATTTTGTATAGCATGGTATTGTCCATATCTGCTATGGATTTAGCTTTCATCTGATTGCTGGATGAACATGAGTACTTTTCATTCATAGAAATATTTTTCTTTTTTTTTGTAAAGTAATGGAACTACGATAGCGATTTACATGAAGTCTGGGATTCAACTCTCCTGATTTCAGTTATCTAAATTTTTGGTATCTAATTTAAACCACTTGTCCAAGAGCTGTGTAGTCACTGAAGAAGCAAGCACCTCCAAAGAATGATTTATCAAGTTCCTGGATGAAGGAATTGTTTTCTAGAGGTATGTGTTCCTTGCCATTAACTAGAGAAGGAACTAGGATTACATAGATCCTTAAATATTAGACAGCTGTATTTCAATAGGAAAAGCCTCATTCAAGGGGTACGACACTAACATGTAGCTTTCCTACGTGTCCTGGGTTCAACATGGTGGAACCGGATGCTCTCCTGTTGTCTGGCTTTCTTCTTCCCAGAGAGCTGTGGTTTTTCCAAGCTTCCGGGAAGGAGGACACGCCTCTCCGGAATGAACTCATAAAAGGGGACGTGTTGAGAGATTCGATGACATCTTGCTTTCCCCTCTGCTCCATCTACTGTCCTCTCTATCTTGTCTGTGCTGCGGCTTTCCCAGATATGCCGTGCAGGACTCCTGAATCTTACGCCCCGGGACTGGAAATCTTTATCGAGGAGAGAAAGCCATGTCCGTGACCTGCTGTTTCCCTGAAGCAGTAAAAGACTCCTTCTGCAAAATGGGTGGAACCTTTTCCGTTTCTGCCGATTCCTGGCGGGGGTGGTGTGTGAACTGTTTTGCTGTGATGGATTGACCCAGCGGGACCCCTTATCTCTGCTGCGGATGTAGTAGGCACCAACGCGAGAGGGTTTGGTTTTGGGTTTTTTGGTTTGGTTTGGTTTTGGTGGTGTTTTTGGTTTTGTTTTTGGTTTTGTTTTTTTTGGAGGGGGAGCTGATTGTAGGTTTTGTTTTGTTTTTTTTTAATCAGATATTTTCTTATATTCTGAAGTCATTTATCAAGGAACAAAGTAGGAATTGAACCCGACTATCTCTTGATTAAAATGATGACTACTTAAAGCTTAGTGAAAGAAGCCATTTGTATTTCATTATTTGTTTTTTCAGTTCCAATCTGATTAATTGGATATGACCAATAATGTATTTTATTTATCATCTTGAGAATTTTGCTGTAAAAATGAAGCTGTCAAAAATTTAAATCTAACATGTTCAAAGAGCTTGGAGAAGCTGAAGAATCACCACAAGTTGAACAGGACTTATCATCAAGAATAGTTTAGTTTTGCAAAAGTTGCCTTGTAATAAATAAAAAGGAGACAAATACTTTACCAAATAACTAGAGTCAGTACAGTTACTGTATCAAATGGCTGGGTTTTTGCTTCCAGGGCATAATTCTTGAAAAACTCCCAGCACTTACTAGTGTCTTTGTGCTCCATGGAAGATTTCCACAGGATCCTTCCCAACTGAGCTCTGAGCGAACTGATGTTTGCCCTTCTAAAATGTAAAACCTTTGTTTTAGTACTAACCTTCTGAGTGCTCAGCAGGATCCCATACTCCACAATAATATTGTGCCTCATTCCTGGTTGACACACGTAACATTTGTGTGAGGAAGCAGTCCTCTGTGCATTAAGGGAACTCAATGGATGACATGTGAGCTGCTGTATTGTTCTTCTGGCAGATATCTGGGTAGTTGAAGTCATCCGTAAGAAGCAGATTCTGTTGACCCAAAGCTTGCTTAAAAGACCCAAATATTACTTTGGTGGCCTTATAGTCTTTGTCTGGATGTTGAAAGCAGATGCCTACTGTAAGATCCCCCTTGAAGATGACACCCATGATATCAACCCGGAGGCATTTGATAGGGCTTCCACAATCACCATAGTTGACTTCTAAGCATTCAAGGTTCTCCTTAACATAGAGCATCCTCTTCCTCTTCTTCTTCTTCCCTGCCCATCTTTATGAAACACCCTATAGCCATGCAATGTGATCCTCCAGTCATGTGAGTTGTCCCACCATGATTTAATTATTCCTATAATATTATAACTTTCTAACTGGACAAAGAGCTCCAGATTCTTCTGTTTGTTCCCCAGGCTGAGTGCGTTGGTATACATACACTTGAAGTGGCCAGACTTCTGATTCACAACTTGGGAGGCAGCTAAGTAATATTTGTCACTGATCTGTTTGACCTGGCTTATTTCCCAGTTGGTTGGAAAGGTGCAAGCATTGCCACTTTGGACCCTGTACTGAAGTCCTTCAGTTTAAAGCTCAGCTCACCAAGCTGGCCAGCCAGCTGCCAGATTTCCTCGCCTCTTCTAGTCAGATGGATCCCATTCCTCCCAAACAGGCTATAGTCATCAAAGGATGTCTTCTTGTCACAAAATGCAAAACCCTCATGATGCCCAAGACGCATCAGGCTCTCTCAAAAGAACTTTAGCCTCCTGGAAGGGCTTTCTGCTTTTCCTCAGAAGTTCCAGGTGGTAGAAACCCCACTGTACACCTCGATCTAGTGCTCAGCCACAGAACTTAAAACTGTCACAGCTGTGTGCCCTACAAACTGACTGCTGCTTTTAGTGTTGCCACATTTATATATAACCATTTTAAAAAGAAAAAATAAGGATAACAAACAAGAATAACAAAAAAGGTTCTTTCAATCCAGTAATTTGAGGGCGAGTCCCAAACAAGACTTTGGTATGCCCTCTGCATTACATAAAAGACCAAACCACAGGGAATGCGAAGAAAACAGGAGAGACATTTATTAGGGTTTAGACACAAAATATACTGCAATCCATTCAAAAGACACCACTGACAAAAATTTGCTTTGTGTAAACTTTAAGAGATTTTTAGCTCTTCTCTCTAATGAGAGATGAATCAAAAAGAATGGTTGGGGTTTGGCCACACTGTGTTATTTGATCTTCATTTGTCTAAGGAACCTCAGTCCAGGATGTCTCAGCTGTAGTCTTGAGAAAAATCTGATTTTGCACCTCCTTTTTCAGCAATCAAGAAGTTGAAAATGCAGAGTCATAAGGTGTTCCTAAGAGTCTGACTTCAAATTAGACAATGAAGTTACGAAAGGCTAATGGGGTTGTCTGAATGTTTTGATGATAACAAATGATGTTCAGGAGCTTGGTGTAACAAGGCAGGAGTCAGACCAAGTGACCGGAGTCAGCTAGGAGGAGCACTCCATCCTCTACCAAATGCTGCTCTGCAGTGCAACATGGGTCTGTGGTTTCTGAGTGCATGTGTATGCAAAAAGAAGAAAAGACTGGAAATGAGTTACACAGACCTTTAACAGCATCTCAGAAAATGTTATATGAACGAGCTAAGAGCTAGAAGAAGATGAATGCGTAATCATAGATTAACTCTTTATTGTATGCATTTCTTGTGTCTGGGGGACTGAAGCCCAACTGATGCATCCTCCTGAAATACCTGTAAGGTAAGAAGCATTATTGTCCCAGTTTCTAAGCAGGGCATTGAAGCACTAGGAGATTAAGTGAATTGCCCAAAGTGAGACAGCTAGTAAGGAATAAATCCTAGTCTTCTGACACCAACTCAGTTCTTTAGTAATACTCTCAGTTACAGTTGCTATAAGAAAATAAGTCTGATCCCGTGTAAATATTACCTAGACCTTCAGATGTATAATCCTCCTTGAATGCATAATGTCTCCTTCATTGGCTGGAGAACTGAAAGCCAGCAAACCATAAGAAGACATTGTTATATAACACTTTAACACTCCCCATGGCCATGCTGGACAGTTCTGACATTCTGCTACTGCTGCTCTGTATGGCCACAGTAATGTCATACAGAGCTGTATAGGTTCTTCTATAAAAATTTTAAATATTAAATAATGATTTTGAAATTTGGTGCAGGTACGGAAGATTATACTTGTACCTACACCAAATCTAGCAGTTATCTTTTAAAATATTGTGAAATAACTACTCATTAAATCTGTCTTATTACATACCGTCTTCATGAGCCAATGGTGAAAGCCTGCACATTCGTGTGAAGTTCTAGCAGGCCATAGGTAAGTCAATAAAAAGTAAAAAATATTCAAATTTACATAACTAAAATATGCCTGTAGGCATTACAAGATCCAGGGAACTGGTTAGTTATTGCTAAAATATGCTAACATGAAAGTCTGGTATTCAGGTTTGAGGTATATAAGTGACTAAGCACAGAATGCCTGAAATTTGCTCAGTTTACAACAGTAAAGACAGCAAAAATACTAATGAAGGTAAAATTAACAGAAGCAGAATTTCTAAACCATACATAGAAAAGAAACACCAACTAGATAAGATTCAGCTAATATACGTTTTGCAAGTAGTGACAAAAGGGCAAAATGTCACAAATAGGAAAAGAGTTTAAACTCTTCTTGAGTTAGATGTTTATAAATGGTATTCAATGGTAGTTTTAGTTATTTGATCTGTCAGCTTTGTTAAATGGTTCAGGTTTAACCCACTAGAACAGATCTCCAGTGGTTCAGAATGGTTAACTGTACAGTGTACCACGACAGGATGTTTCACCACATCTTAATGATCTCTCACTGTTTGCTTTCTCTTTTCACCAAGTATTTTCATTTTAATTCCCAAAAGCCTCTGCTGTTTCCTTGTTGTTTCTTTGTCCTCTCCCTAATTTGCTCTGGAACTTTTGCCCAGTCTTAGGAAGGGTTATACTGTTCCTGTTTTGTCTCCTAGCACAGGAATGGGGAACATCATGTCGAAGTATCTTTTCATGTCCTTCCACCAAAATTTATTAATTCGGATAAAACATTGTAAAGTCAGGCAACACGAAAGCTCTTCTCATGATCAATATGGGCCACAAGGGTCTAGGTGCTTTTCATTCCATACTGTTTTTTCTGCTGTTAGGCTCAACCTTAACACCCATTCTGGCCCAGAGCTCACCACCACCACTGAAAGCTGAGCCCTTTATATGTGCTCCTTACCAACGCTTCATTCTTACACCTTGTCACCGAAGGCAGGTAAGTGAACAAAGAAGCCTAACCCGTCTCCTCCAGACTGCCTCCATCACCAGCTCATTGCTGGCAGAAACCAATAAACCTTAAAGAGTCAGCTGTGGTTTTATCTGCTCCAGAGGGGTCTGTCACCCTCCTCAGAACTGCCCATATAGAATGAAAACAGATCAGGCTTAACGTTCTAGTCTGAGTTAGAACAGAATTAATTCTGTTCAGTTATTTCATTTCCCAGCTCAGTCTCTTCTAAATGAAAGCACTTCCTGAACTTAATGGCATATTTTTGCAGACCTTGTCTGCTTCTAGCAGTGATAACACTTTGCAGTTACTGCCAGGGGTTGGTGTGCAGAAAGGCTCTGGCTTGTACTTGCTCCTGTGCAGACCAAGGTCACTGCTCAATCCTGTGCGCCACGGTGGGGGTGCAGTAAGTGAGAGGCTGCACCTGTGGGGAGGAGCGGACAGGACAGGTGACCCTGAACTGACCAACAAGGTGCTCCATCCCATAGACGTCATATTCGGTATAAAGCTGAGAGACTGCAGCAATCAAGCTCTCTTCTTCAACGGTCAGCATCTGAGGAACATTCTGTCCATTCTGGCTTTGACCCCAGTCTGTGCATTCCTGAATCCAGTTCCTGTTCCTGAATCCTGCTCCTGAATCTGGTTCCCATCTGCCACTGAGTCCCATCTGGGACTTCCTCATGATCTGCACAGAGCATCAGTGGTGATGGTGATGCGTTTGTCATCGGGGGGGGGGGGGGGGGGGGGGGGGGTCGGTTTTGTTTGTGTTACTCTCTTCTTCAACGGTCAGCATCTGAGGAACATTCTGTCCATTCTGGCTTTGACCCCAGTCTGTGCATTCCTGAATCCAGTTCCTGTTCCTGAATCCTGCTCCTGAATCTGGTTCCCATCTGCCACTGAGTCCCATCTGGGACTTCCTCATGATCTGCACAGAGCATCAGTGGTGATGGTGATGCGTTTGTCATCGGGGGGGGTGGGGGAGTGGGGGGGGTTCGATATTGGTTTTGTATATATTTGCATGTATTTCATTTTATTGTTATTATTCTCATTAAAGCAGTTTCAGTTTTCCAGTTGATAAGTCTCTGTCCGTTATTCCCTTTCTCTTCCCCTTTGGGGAAGGGAGGGAGGTTAATAGAGGGCATCTGTCACTTGTCTAGTAAGCAGACCAGCCCTAACCAATGACACATAAGAAAATGGGAAACCGGAAGTGAAGCGAAGGTAAAATCTAAGGGTAAAATAAAAAGTAAAAATACTACATTTTTAATTCTGTGTACCAAAAAAGACTAACTTGAAAAACACAAAGATTGTCTTTAAATATAAACACAAAAAAAATGAAATTCAATAGCAATTCAAATTTATCTAAAGTTTGTCTGGAAACTTCGTTTTGTGATTAACTTCTCCAGCAGTAATGCTGAGGCGTGTAACGTCTACTCTTTTTTACATGCAGTTCAGGTACTCCCTTAAGCTTTTCTTATGAAGCCAAATCTTTGGAGTAATAGAAATCTCTACCCAGGACCATGTTACAGCAGAGAACTTAAGTGATAGAAACACATTAGAGGAATGGAGAGCAAAAAGAATGACAGTATGCAAGGATGCAGTGAGGTAACATGCAGATCAACATCATCAGCAACATTTTAGCCATCCGAATTGAAATCCTCCTTAAAAGTACCTCCGGTCTGAAATTAAGATGTGAAATGCTGTTCTTTCGAGATCAACAGAATCTGAAAAGTAAGGAAGGATTCACTTCTGAGGGACAGAAAATTCCAAAGAATCACGCCACATCATGTAATAATGGTCAAACGAGTCTTTATCAGGTCCCACTGACCTGATTCAGGCAAGTACCTAATACAGATAGAGGCAAAGCAAGCATGTGCTGAGGGCAAGCAGATGTCTTGGGGATGGGAAGACTGAAAGAATGACATACAAACTTCCCAGGTTCCAGTGCAGCAGCCACGCCTCTGCATTTGGCTTAATCTACTCAGCAGTATTTCCCTGAGCATGATGACCATGAGAGGCCCAAGGCCTGTTCCCAGGAGGCCAGTGCTGACTTGCTGGCACTGCACCTCCCTTTGCCCTGTGTGCCCTCAGCCAGGAGCATGACCACAAAGGCAGGCAGGTGTTTGACAGTGTGTGGCAGCCTGCAGTGTCCCTTCTTTACAAGGTACCCTGCTGGCAGGCAAGTTTTAGCTAGGCAGCATGGGGCAGAAAGCTGGCAGGGAGATGAATTGTAGCTCCCCTTTTCCAAGGTGTTCATCATAAAACAAATCTGAAAAGCCACTACCATTTATTCCCTTAAATCCCAAAACGATACCTAATTCTGTTGCACTGGGAGTATTAAATTTTTCTAAAGGCAATGCAAAGTGATGCCTAGGCACTGAAGGAGTTATGTGTAGTTATACAAAATAAAATATGACATAGAAATATGACACATATTTACACATAATTACAGATGCTTTAGGATACTGCTGTCCCTGTAGGTTTGTGTTTCTCTCTTCTGCCCAAGCTGGAAGTGCTCTGAGGCAAAGTGTGGCTCTGTAATTTTATACTGTGCCTATAACAGCACCAGCATTTAACTGTACAAATATTTCCAAGGAAAACTAGTAGGAGTTTTGAATATTATGCATTTCCCCAAAAGCGAAAATATCAACATGCGTTAAAATAATTGGGACCAGAAACCATTATCTGAAAATCATGTAATTTGGCATTACACTTTTAATCACAAACTTCTCATCTTATGTTTTGCCAAGAAATAATTCTCTTGAAATCAGTTCAAAGGAAGAGTAGAATTGTTTTGCCATTGGAAATAGAAAACTTTGAGACACAAGGAATTATTAATTTAGAGGGAAGGTATTACATTCCTGCGAGAAGTTATTGGAAAATAAAACCCAAAATATTCTGCCCAGATCTGCCTTCTCGAACTCTCTTTGTCTGAGGAGAAACAAGACCAAGAAGATAACAGAGGAACAACTGAAAAATTTTCTGTGTAAAAAAGGGGATTATTATCAACAGCAATAGCGTGAAAGCAACAGGTTGAAAAATTTTCAACACCATTCTTCCAGGAGAAAATGCTATTTTTCCCTCATCAAAACTTTTAAAATGAACACAACAGGAATTAAATTTACGTTGGTAAGAACCTTTAGGTACATGCTGGAATTTTTATCACAACAAAAGAGTAGATAACTCACCCAGAGTAGTCATAGCTCAGTAGTTGTGCAATTACATGTGTACAAGGATTCTTAGTTTAAGGTACTCCTTTGCTCCACTCAGGCAAGGACATTTTTTACACCTCAGCTGAGTACCCTGGCTATGGAAGGAGGATCTATCATACCCTTTCTTTAGCATCGTGACATTCTGTATAAATAATCCATTGGGCCAGCTACTTAAAGGCTGACCCAGTGTTCATCGTATTCCCTTGAGAAGCAAGAAACAGAGAGTTGAGCCCCCACTGTGATAAATATTTAATCAGTTATCTTATGTGAAACAGCTCCAATAATAGGGCTTGGAAAAAGACACTACATTCTGCCAGCTACTGCACATATTTAGTCAGCA